>NC_136264.1:25121377-25358877 GCF_964187855.1 Myxine glutinosa
CGTCAGAGGGGAGGAGGGGGCGCGCCCGCCCGTCGTCATCCAGGGCGGAGCCCGAGGGTCGCGCGACCAACCAGGGCCGAGGTGAGCACCCCCGATGGGCGTGTCCAAAGCGCCGGGGGCGTGATCGCTGGGGGCGCTATAAAAAGCGCAACCGGAAGTGAGTAGAGAGAGATGCACTCTGGGTTGGACTGAGTCGGTCGCAAAAGAGAGAGAAGGGTTGTTGAGGGAGAAGAGTTGGTTGAGGAGTTGGTTTGCAAGGTTGTTGGTTGCGGTGAGGAGTCGGTGGTGAGGAGTGAAAGAAGCAAGGAAGAGTTGAGGGGTTTGGACCAGACAAGTCCTGAGAACGTAGCGGACAGAGGCCGCAGCCGCAAGACCACCCAACCGCCAAAGGGGGCCTGAACGGCGGTTTGGAGCAGGGCCAAAGAGGAACGGCGGCTGCTGAACGCGCCGGTTGTGCTGCGGGACCCCCCCTTGGACCTCTCCCTCTCCCTCCAGCCATCCACCTTCTGCCATTCCTGGCATCCCCCGCGTGAGTCAGCGTTCTGTTTGTTCTGTCCTGGGATAAGTTAAGCCTGTAGGTAAGCTAAATTTGCACTGTGTCACCTGCGTCTTATGACTATGTGTTGTAAATAAAACTTGATTGCCCCTTTTTGCTTGTGTGTGTAAATAATAAAACCCATTACTCGTCTGTACGTCTTCTCGTTTTATTCCTTTTCCTCTTTGCATTCGTCGTTTTTGTCTTTTCCCCTCATTGAGCAGCTGCGGTGCGATCCGGCCAAAGTCTGGGTGAATCGGGTGAGTTTTTGTTAGGTCGCGGTTTTAAACCACCGCTCGGTCTATAACATCATAACCGCGATCTGTAACAATTGGTGTCTGGGAGTGGAATTCGGGTCCCGAACCAAATTTTTAAAACATCTAAAAAAAAATTTTGGTCAAAATTACGAGCTGCCGAAATTTGGTTTTTTTTTTAAGCAAAACCCGAATTTTGAAATCGCGCCATGGCTGTTCAAGGCGACGGGATGCCGGTGGGAGAGATAGACGGGGTAGAATCGACCCAGGACCCCAGGGAAGAAGTGGGAAAAGTGGTGGAGGAGAGTAAAGAAGGTGTGGTTGAGGGTGTATCAGGTGCACAAAATGGCGCTCTCACGCACGAGGTATCAGGCGCGCAAAAAGGCGCCTCGTACGAGCGCGCGGCAGCCGAGCCCGCGGTGCCAACGGCCTGGGATCCATTTCTTGCAAATATGTTGAAATTTTTGACCCAGTGGGATGAAGAAAACAAAATGTATGCCCAGGGGCTCATATCCAACAGGGAAATTAACAACATGGGTGTTCAAATGACTAAGGAACTAAAAGAAACAACGAACGGAATGAGGGCCGATAGGGAGGCAAGGGAGCAGAGGGACAGAGACCGCAAGTTGGGCGAAAGGGTCCCAGGGGTGCACGGGGAGGTAACGCGTGTCGAAAAGCGCTGGTTGAGCGAAGCGGAGGAAAGCACGGGTACAATGACGGGGGTAGAAATCGCGACACGGGGTTTGGAAAAGCCGGCGACCGATGAAGTAGAGGGAATTTTATTAAAGCCAACAGTCGCCGAGGTTAATAAAGAAAAAGCAGTAGCGGGAATTAAAATTGAAGAGATGACGGAGGTAACCCGGGAATTGCAGGGAGAAATGGATTATGTACAAAGTCCCTGCTCAAATCATGATGCTGTACTCGCTAACCCGAATGGAAGTTTGCAGGTTCGCGTGGAGAAAAGGATCCCCCAGGTGAGTCGTGCTGTATATTGTGCGGGTAGATTTTGCAGGAGGATGTTTAGCGACAAAAGAATTTTCGCGCGCTTGGGATCGAGGAAGCATCCGGGCGTTGGTGAAGGGTCCCGTGTGAGTGGAAATGGCACGCGTGGAAAAAAAAAGTGTGCGTCGGCGAGTGGGTGTGGTATAAAGTGTGGGAGTGAAACCGAGTGCGAGCAAGAATGCACGTCGGTGTGTACGGGGTGTGACACAGGGAGTGAGAGCAATACGGAGTGCACGCCCATGGTGAGTGTTACGGAGGACGTAACGGAGGAGAGGTGTGGACCGAAGTGTGCGCAAGAGGTGTGGTGTGTAACAGAGAGAGCGTTGGTGGAATGTACGGACGGCGTTGGAACGCCAGGTTTTGTGAGGGTGAAAGGGGTAGCGTATGCTTGTAAGCATGCAAGTGAAGCGTCGATGGTAACCGGTTTAGTGGTTAGAGCGACGGATAGCCGATGCGAGCACTCGGTGCGAGGGGTGCTTGGTTGGGTGCGAGGCCCGGCGTCGATCGAAGCTGCGTCGTTTCTCTTCGAAGCGTCGTTGCCGATTCGGGCTTGGCCCCGCCCCGCACGGTCGAGTCCGGGCTTTGTCGGGCGAGGCGACCGGTCCGGTTCGAGGGCGAGTGGGAGGAAGCGGAACGGTGCCCCCTCGTGGGGACGGGGTTCCGACCGGGGGAGATGGAGCCATCGGGCCCGGGACCGCAAGGTGCCGCGCCGAGATGGTGCGTGGAATCTCGGTCCAACCAAACCACCTCCCTTGAACCGAAAGCCGGACGGATTCAACCTGCAGGCAACCAAACCACCCGAATTCATTGCTCGGCTTTACGAAGCCGAGTTTAATGATGTCATGACGCACCGAGGCTAGGATATAGCGGACTGTGATGATGGTGATCGTGATAGTAATAGTGTTTTGGGCCCAAAATTAGAGAAAAACAAAATTTGATGATTGGCAAAGGATTGGCAGTAATGATTGGCAGATGATGAGTAGTGATTGGCAAATTTTTGATTGGTTGGAATTTAGGTGTACAAAATTGATAGTGAGAGACCCCCGATGTGGTGGGATGGCAAATCCACCATCCCTCACAGACGTGGGGCAAAGGAGCTATAGTTTATGGGGTGTATGGCAGTGAAAACTAGCCCGGGTGGGTTAGGTTATATTGTAGGGATCTAGAAGAGATTGACATTAGGTAACGTTAAGGTTAGTTAGTGACTGATACCTGTAGTGGGGACGCAGGTAGATTAGTGTGGATGATAATGACGTGGGAGCGCAATAGTTTAAAGGGACGACTGGGAAGCGCAAGTTTCAGAAGGGAGTAGTTAGCTGAGATGATGCCGTGTGTGTGAGGATTGAACAGGTGAGAATTGGACAGGTGTGATTGCACAGGTGTGCAACTGAACAGGTGTGTGGAGCAGTGTATGAGGGAGTAGTGGTGATTGTGTGTTGTGTTGACCAACTGGTCCAGGAAGAGGAGGAGGGTGCAGGTGGCACCAGGTAGGATTGCACAGGTGTGCAACAACAGGTGTATGTGGTTGTATGGAATAAATGGTATGGAGTAGTGGAATGGATGGTAGTGGAGTGAGAATGGTGGAAATTGTGGAGTGGAGTGGATGGTGCAAAGGTGTGAATGGGGGAAGAGTGGACCCCCATCACGGATACCCGGGGCGGGTAGTGTAAGTGTTAGGTAGAGGGTACAGGTAAATTGTAGTTGGATATTGGCATCTGTGGTGCGGGTGACAGAATGGTAAGTGGATGGGTGCGTTGGTGTTGTGGAAATGGCTGGGCGTGTAGCCTGTTAGTGTGTGTAGTTGGTTGGGCGCTCCACCACTGTGAGGATGTCGGCCAGGTGAGGCCGCAGGTGGGCTCTGGGAGCCGGTAGTAGTTGTTGTGGATGGGGCCCGAGGATCCGGAGGACGGACCCGGGTAGCCCAGTGCCAGAGGGCACCGAGTGGGGTGACAGAGCCAGGAGGGGCCTGCCCCAGTTAGATAGGTTAGGGTGAGGAGCTAGGTAAGCTCGGGTGGCAACTGCAGTGGTGGAGGTGTGCAGGTGGGTAGACCCACTGGGAGAGGTACACGTCGCAGCCCAGAAATTGTGCTAGAGCACCGGGAGATGAATCGGGGGAGTGAGACCCCAAATTGAGAAGCACCACAGTTTGGCCAATGGGAATTGGTTTTTAGAACCCATAGTGTAAGAGGGCCAATGGTTTGGCCGGAGAAAGAACCCGGGTAGTGTAAAGTGTGTTAAAATCATTTAGAGGATAGTTAGGATGAAGGATCTCCTCGCACCATCTGCATCCACTCACCTGAGGTGACAGGTACTCCACACCATGCCATGTTTAATTATTTTTACTGTGCAAATGTTTGGAATGTGAGACGCATCATGACGTGGGTGTGACATTGTGCGTAATTCCATCTCTTCCTCCTTATGAGGATTGATGATGAATTGATGATGGCAAATTTTTGAAGTAGAGGGATTGTGGTGACGAATTTGGTATAGGGGAAATATGGGGAAGACGTGACAGTAGTGACGAATTGGTAATGTGTAGATTTTGTACATATGGCGTAAGGGCAAGGGTAGGCTAGGTGACAGGGGGGTGACGTACGGTAGGGACGAGCTTTCTCACTTCGCCCTCCGTACGCATTTTGCCTTGCATTGCCTTTTTGACGTGTACCCTTGAGACCTTACCCCTCGCTCATCTGTCTTGTCCCCCCTTTTTGTCTCCCACATGAGGACCTGAGCGCCGTTGGGCGCCGAGGGGAGCGTGCGTGGGTCGGCCATTGTGCGCCCGAAATTCCCAGAACCAGCTGTCTGCATCGATGCACCACGTTATGGACCACATGTCAGTGGCCGAGCACCACTTATGGACCCCATGGGTTGGGGCAAGGCCCCTCTGCTGGAACCGGCCATGAGGGCCCGAAATCTTGCTGGCGGACCTTGGCCACAGGGCACCGATGCCCCACAGGTGAACCACACTAGTCGGCCCTGTGGGCCATAAATAAAATCAAATAAAAAAAGGACACATTGGGCACACTTTATTGAAAATAGGCCGCCAGTAAGCAAAGCAAAAGAATGACAACATCTGGAAGAACAAATAATAACCAGCAGAGGGAGCCGAAGAGCAAGAGATCACCTGCAGGGTTTGGGTTTGTTGGATTTATTTTATTGATGAACAGTGGTGACTGCACTGATTGGTGCTTGAGGGTGTGTTGGTGCGTTATAGGTGCTTTCATGGTGCATTGATGCAGAGCAGACTGTCCTCCCCCCAGAAAGAACAATTACAGGTCCTGGGTTAGTTTTGTAAATAAAAATAGCGTCAATTGTAAATAATGCTTCCCACCGTCAGTGTGTAGTTTGAAGACCATTCCGCAATTCGGTTAACTGTGGGCGTAAGTCTGTTAGGCAGGGTGCAATGGAGCAGCGGGACACATTTATTTATGTTTTAAAACTGTCGCACTCAGGGTCAGGCTAAAAGTAGAGGGAACTACACCTACATGCCACACTAAGGTAAAAGTAATAGGCCCGGGACGTGCCTAAGGGGAGGAGGGTGCAGTGTTGTGGATATGAGAATGTTTTTTTATTTTGTTGTTGTGGTAAAATGTTGTTGTAAAAGGTTGTTGTAAAATATCACCCCTCCTCCCTCCGTTTGTGGTTGTATAAAGGTCAAAGGGCGTTTCCGTAGTTAGTCCATAAAACATACATGCAGGACACGATATATCCTTTCTTTTGACAGTTATATCCTTATTATGTGTATTAGCGTAAGGCTGTGTCTTCCATTAATTGAAATACTCCATTGCACCAGTGAAAGAGAATAGATTCCCTTCATTCCCATTCCCAAAACCTCCATTCCCCCTCTCGTCACTGCTGAGCCCTCGATTACCAATTACCTCCGATCCAATTGCCGCCATTAACCACGAGGCATTGAGTCGGAGAAGAAAGGCGTGTCGCACCTCGTCAGAGGGGAGGAGGGGCGCGCCCGCCCGTCGTCATCCAGGGCGGAGCCCGAGGGTCGCGCGACCAACCAGGGCCGAGGTGAGCACCCCCGATGGGCGTGTCCAAAGCGCCGGGGGCGTGATCGCTGGGGGCGCTATAAAAAGCGCAACCGGAAGTGAGTAGAGAGAGATGCACTCTGGGTTGGACTGAGTCGGTCGCAAAAGAGAGAGAAGGGTTGTTGAGGGAGAAGAGTTGGTTGAGGAGTTGGTTGCAAGGTTGTTGGTTGCGGTGAGGAGTCGGTGGTGAGGAGTGAAAGAAGCAAGGAAGAGTTGAGGGTTTGGACCAGACAAGTCCTGAGAACGTAGCGGACAGAGGCCGCAGCCGCAAGACCACCCAACCGCCAAAGGGGGCCTGAACGGCGGTTTGGAGCAGGGCCAAAGAGGAACGGCGGCTGCTGAACGCGCCGGTTGTGCTGCGGGACCCCCCCTTGGACCTCTCCCTCTCCCTCCAGCCATCCACCTTCTGCCATTCCTGGCATCCCCCGCGTGAGTCAGCGTTCTGTTTGTTCTGTCCTGGGATAAGTTAAGCCTGTAGGTAAGCTAAATTTGCACTGTGTCACCTGCGTCTTATGACTATGTGTTGTAAATAAAACTTGATTGCCCCTTTTTGCTTGTGTGTGTAAATAATAAAACCCATTACTCGTCTGTACGTCTTCTCGTTTTATTCCTTTTCCTCTTTGCATTCGTCGTTTTTGTCTTTTCCCCTCATTGAGCAGCTGCGGTGCGATCCGGCCAAAGTCTGGGTGAATCGGGTGAGTTTTTGTTAGGTCGCGGTTTTAAACCACCGCTCGGTCTATAACATCATAACCGCGATCTGTAACAATATATATATATATATATATATATATATATATATATATACACAGTGGGACCTCTAAATCCGAATTTAATTCGTTCCAGCGGCAGTTCGGATTGGGAAAAGTTCGGAATTAGAAACTATTTTCCTCATAAGAAATAATGGAAAGTGAATTAATCCGTTCCTGGACCCCAAAAACCCATTATCAAGACACTGTTAACTGCAAATACACATGATTCAAGGTAAAATAAGATGAGTAATTGCCCTAAATATCTAATAATAATAATAATAAAAAAAAGAAATAAATGTACTAACATGAAAATAACTGCATTTACCTTAGTGGAGAGTTCTGATGGTGCATGTGGAAGCTGGAGAGGAGGAAGGAGGGAGAGGGTTTTATTGCTTGGAAGGTGAGGCACCTTCCAAGCTAACATCAGATGACTGTGCTTCTGGTGTTTGCTCTCTTTGTCTCTTAACACCACTTGTAGAGGGTTGGGGCTCACAAGGCTTGCTTTCTTTAGAGAACCACCTCTCCAAAGTTGCCTGGTGTTGGCGACTTTTCTTAACTTTTCAAGTTAATGCTCCTGTTAACCACTGCTTTATTAGGGTGCCACTTTTCAACAATGGCCTGTGTTTTAGACCAATGGAAGCACAGTTCTCTAATTTCAGCACTGGAAATATGAACGACGCTCGCGGCGGGAAATATGAACGACGCTAACGCTATGTTGGCGGTTCGGTTATAGAAATACATTCGGAATTAGGGACAAAATTTTCTCGAATTTACGGTTCGGAATTAGAGTAGTTCGAGATGAGGGGCGTTCGGAATTAGGGGTCACTACTGTATATATATATATATATTGTTACGGACACGGTTTTTGGATGTTATTTTACCGAGCGGTGGTGTATTTAACCGCGTCCGAACAGTTACTCCCCGATTAGAACCCGATTCCACCCGAACGTTGACTAATCGCGCTACAGATATTCAATTGGGAAACCTCTAAAGCGACCGAAAGAGAAGAAGAGAGAAGAAAGACAGAGTTTGGAGGAAGAACAGATTTATTATACACACACAAGCAATATTTTAGAGCTACCAATATTATTTACAGCAATAGATGGAAAAGAGCAGTCACACAGTGCATTGTTAACTTATTCTATTTCATTTACTTAATCCCCAAGACAAACGAGTAGGACAGGACGTTCACACTCACACGGTGGATATTGCAGGCAGGTAATGGCTCGAGGTTGATTGCTTGAGAGGAAGGCAAGGTCGGAGGCCGCAGCACCCCTCGCGGTTTTGGCGGGAAAACCTCCGTCGCGTATCCGCGGCCGTCACGCGCTGGCTCGGCACACCTGCTCCTCTTCCTGGGGTGGAGCCGTCTCCCTCCGTTCAGCGCGTCTCTCCAACGACAGGGGATATTGCATGCAGGCAGGTAGGTAGGGCTTGCGGTGGATTGCGCTCCTCTTCCAGGTCATCCCCCAGCGTATCTCTCAAGCCCTCTCTTTGGTGCAGCCTCGTTGCTCCTCTCCAGTCATCTCTCATCTGGACTCGTAAAGCAGTCCCCTCCAGTCGCTTTTATCACCTCCGGCGGAATTAAGCCGCCGGCTCCGAGGGCACGCCTACCGGGTCACTCACCGCGGTGTTGATTGGCTGTTAGGGCCGGTTCACTCCTGCCCTCTTCTGACGAGGTGGAGCCACGCCTTTCTTCTCCAACCTTACCTCGTGGCCAATGGTGGTTTGAAGAAAACCAGCCAAAATGCGGAAGGCAAATGGAAGGGAGGTTTTGGGGAAATTGGAAGGGCCTACGCTTATTTTGTTTGATACAATGCAAAGTCAATCTAGTGGAAAACACATACTTAGCCTACATGGAATAAGGAAATACACTATTTAAAAGATATATCGTGACCTGCGTGTATGTTCTATGAAATTAATTAGGAGGACGGCTGCGACCATTATTTACATTACCAGGATGTTACCATACCAAAACCATACTCTTCACATCCGTTACCCTTCCTCCAAAATTGTTACACTCCTCAAAACCCGTTACACTTCTCAAAACCCGTTACACTTCTCAAAACCCGTTACACTTCTCAAAATCGTTACACTGCACCCTCCTTTCTTCAGGCACGTCCTCGGGCCTACTAGACTTAACTGAGTGTGACATGTAGGTGTAATTCCCTCTACAATTAACCTGACCCTGAGTGTGACAATTTTAAAACACAAATAAGTATGTCCCCCTATTGCATTGCATCCTGTCTAACAGACTCAAGCCCACAGCTAACCGAATTACGGAATTATTCTGAAACTATACATTTACGGTGGGGAGCATTATTTACAATGACGTGATTTCTTATTTACAACGCAACCCAGGACCTGTGTGTTTTTTTCTTTTCTTTTTAGGGAACAAGAGAAAGAAATTCCTGTTGGGAGGGAGGAGACAGCACGCATTGCATCGATGCACCAGTACCAATACCACCAAAGCACCCAAAAGCACCCAAACACCACAAAGCACCCAAAAACACCATCCGGTGCGGTTACCATGGTTCATAATAAACACAACAAAACAACTGGTGGTGGTCTTCTCCTTCTCTGCTGGGCCGATGTTCTTCCCGACGTCTTCTGGCTTCATGCGGCCTATTTGGACATACTAAAAAAAGCACAACTTGTGTCCATTTTTATTTAGGGCCTCAGGGGCCAACTAAGGGTGGTCCACCTGTTTGGCATAGGTGCCACCTTACCGAGGTCCGCAAGCAAGATTCCCTGGCCACTATGGCCGGTTTCCAACAGAGGTGCCCTGCCCCAGAACCTGGGGTCCATCAAGTGGTACTTGGCCGCCGAACAGCGGTCCATAAAGTGGTACATCAACGCAATGCGTGCTGGTTCTGGGAATCTCGGGCGCACAATGGCCACCTCACGCACGCTCCCCTCGGCACCCAATGGCGCACAGGTCATGTGGGAGACAAAAGAAAGACAATTGAGCGAGGGGTAAGGTCACAAGGGTACACGTCAAACAAGGCAATGCAAGGTGAAATGCGTACGGAGGGCGAAGTGAGAAAGCTCGTCCCTACCGTACGTCACCCCCCTGTCACCTACACTACCCTTGCTCTTACCCCATATTTACAAAATCTACCCATTTACAAATTCGTCACTACTGTCACGTCCTCCCCATATTTCCCTTATACCAAATTCGTCACCACAATCCCTCTACTTCAAAATTTGCCATCACCAAATTCATCATCAATCCTCATAAGGAGGCAGAGATGGAACATCAAAGCACAATGTCACACCCACGTCATGATGCGTCTCACAATCCAAACATTTGCATCATAAAAAATAATCAAAACATGGCATGGTGTGGAGTACCTGTCACCTCAGGTGAGTGGATGCAGATGGTGTGAGGAGATCCTTCATCCTAACTATCCTCTAAATGACTTTAACACACTTTACACTACCCGGGGTCTTTCCCTGCCAATTCATTGGCCAACTTACACTATGGGTTCTAATAACCAATTCCCATTGGCCAAACTGTGGTGCTCCTCAATTTGGGGTCTCACTCCCCCGATTCATCTCCCGGTGCTCTAGCACAATTTCTGGGCTGCGACGTGTACCTCTCCCAACAGGTCTACCCACCTGCACACCTCCACCACTGTAGTTGCCACCCGAGCTTACCTAGCTCCTCACCCTAACCTAACTACCTGGGGACAGCCCCTCTCCTGGCTCTGTCACCCCATGGTGCCCTCTGGCACTGGGCTACCCGGGTCCGTCCTCCGGATCCTCGGGCCCCATCCACAACAACTACTACCGGCTCCCAGAGCCCACCTGCGGCCTCACCTGGCCGACATCCTTACAGTGGTGGAGTGCCCAAACCAACTACACACACTAACAGGCTACACGCCCAGCCATTTCCACAACACCAACGCACCCATCCACATACCATTCTGTCACCCGCACCACAGATGCCAATATCCAACCACAATTTACCTGTACCCTCTACCTAACACTTCACTACCCGCCCCGGGTATCCGTGATGGGGGTCCACTCTTCCCCCATTCACACCTTCGCACCATCCACTCCACTCCACAATTTCCACCATACCCGCTCCACGACCATCCATTGGCCAATACTCCATACCATTTATTCCATACACCTGTCCTCCATTCACCTGTCGTTGCACACCTGTGCAATCTCACCTGGTGCCACCTGCACCCTCCTTTCTTCCTGGACCATTTGGTCAACACAACACGCAATCACCACTACTCCCTCATACACTGCTCCACACACCTGTTCAGTTGCACACCTGTGCAATCACACCTGTTCCATTCTCACCTGTTCAATCCTTACACACACGGCATCATCTCAGCTAACTACTCCCCTCTGAAACTTGCGCTTCCCAGTCGTCCCTTTAAACTATTGCGCTCCCACGTCATTATAATCCACACTAATCTACCTGTGTCCCCACTACAGGTATCAGTCACTAACTAACCTTAACGTTACCTAATGTCATCTTCGCTAGATCCCTACAATTATCCAAGCCCTCCCTGGCTCGGTTGTCATAGCCACCCCATAAACTATTGCGCATTTGCCCCCACCTGTGAGGGATGGTGGATTTGCCATCCCACCACATCGGGGGTCTCTCACTACCAATTTCGCTCGTCCAAATCCAACAATTCAAAAATTTTCCATTTACTGCCAATTCTATTCACTTTTCTAAATTTCGTTTTAAATCACTATCACTATCACCATCACCCGTCTACTTATTACATCCTCTCGGTGCGCCAATTCACATATACAGCCCGGCTTCGTACAGCCGAGCACTGAACGCGGATTCTTTTGTGCTGGCGGCTGGATGCGTCCCGCATTCGGGGTCGGGGCGGGGGCTTACCCGGGCCGAGATCCCACGCATCACCTCGGCGTGGAGCCATCCAATGTCCCGATCTCGACCTGCCGGCACGTCTCAATAGAAAGTGGTCGCCATGACGACCCTTCCTATCGAGCTGCCCGCTCCGCCTTGTGGAGCCCGGACGCGGCCGCTCCACGCGAGGCCCAGCGTGGATCGCGCACGGCGGTCCTTTCGAACCCGCCGTGGCTCGGATCTCCGCTGGTTCTCGCGGCACGCGAAGCCCGGCACGCACCGAGGGCCTGATTCGGCTATAAGTCGACCTAACCTTTAACCCGGTTACCGTCGACGCTTCACCTGCAGGCTTACATGCATACGCTACCTCTTTCTTGCTCATACATGCAGCCGTTCCCATTCTCCTCGTACCTTTTCTTTCACACCTCGGTACACTCACTCCGCTCACCGACTTGGTCACACACCTGACCACCGAACACTTTGGCACACATTCGTTGCTCGCACACCTCACCAATACACCGCTTCGCGCCCCCTCCTCGGTCACCTCCTCTGTGACAATCACAGGTGTGCCCTCATTCGCACACCCAACCACGTGCCTCACCACCAACTCCAGCGTGCATTCCCACTCACGCTCTACCATTCCAGGTGTGCATCCTTCCATCCCAGGTGTACATCCTCGCTCACCTGTCACAACCAACTCACTCTCCTTGTCACTCTCAATACTCTCACCTCCATTCTTGACAGCGCACTCACCCTTACTTTCGACGGCACACTCTTTCCTCATGCACCCGTCCGTTACACACCTTTCTCGCGCACACCCTCCCGTTACATCCTCTGTAACACTCACCACAGGCGTACACTTCCTCGTTACATCCTCTGTAACACTCACCACAGGTGTACACTCTCTCGTTACTTCCTCCGTAACACTCACCACAGGTGTACACTCTTTCGTTACTTCCTCCGTAACACTCACCACACCGCGCTTCCATGTACCCCCTCGCACACGCGCTCCGACCGGCTCACTCCTGACGGCACACTCACTCCTCGGCGTGCACTTTTTTCTCACACACCCCATGGTCGGACATTCTCGCACACCTCTTTTTTCGCACACCTGACCCGTCACACACCCCACCAACGGCCTTTCACGAACACCCGGATCCAAACCAATCCCCAAGCCGACTGAATCTCCCCTCACATCATGTACATTGCCACTCACCTCCGTACCTCGTCGCACCTCCTCCGCCACCTGCAAACTTTCTACTTGGTTAGTGAGCACCGCATCATGATTTGAACACAGACCTTGTACATATTCCATGACTTCCTCCTTTATCTCCCTCTTAGTTTCCCTCCGTCTCTTCTTAATTTCACTCACCTCTTCTCCCACTTCCTCTAATTTTTGTTTAACCTCTTTTATTTCTCGGTGCGTCCCCTCAAGTTCGTCCTCTAAGGCTACCGTGACCGTCTCTATGTGCATCCTCACCTGCCGGTCCTTTGTCTCCATTATCTCTGTCACCTCCTCCACCCTCATTGTCAGTTCCTCCCGTACCATCTGACATTGCCTCTGCGTCGCTATTAATTCGTTTTTAATTTCTTTTTGTGTCGCCTTTAACCCTCCTAGTACCGCAGTGTTCTTTTGAACCTGCTCCACTAACTTAGTTTGTCCCTCTGTCAGCTGCTCCACCTCCTCCGTCAGATCTTCTATTCCCCCTTGTAACTTAGCCGTATTATTTCTCACTTCTTTCTCTATACGCTTTTCGCCTCGCTTTACCTCCTCGCGTAGCCCAGAGACCTCCTCACTTACACCTCGTCGTATTTCCTCCATCTGGTTCCCCATCTGTTCGATTTCCCGGGCGGATTGTTCCCCCATTTCCCGCAATTTGTCCTCCATCCTATTTTCTAACCCCTCTAACCCATTTTTCACCCCCTCTAACTGATTCTCTTGAGCGGCCATTCTGTTTTCTACCCCCATTAACCCATTTTTCACCCCTTCTATCCCATTGTCTAATCCCTCAAATTTCTTGTCTAACTCCTTAAAATTATTGTCTAACCCCTCAAATTTCTTGTCTAACTCCTTAAAATTATTGTCTAACTTCCCAAATTTCTTGTCTAACCCCTCACCGGTACCCCTTACTTCGTCCCTCATTACCCCCATCATTCTGCTTTCCATTTTCGCACTATCAGCCCTCATTCCCTTTATCGTTCTGTCCACAATGGCCTCCATTCCAGCCATAAATGATTGCATGTTTTCCACCGTTAGTACAAAGGGTGCCGCTGTAACCGCGTGCGCAAAGGCGCCATTTTGCACGCCTGCTACTCCCTCAACCGCCTCCTCATTGCTCTCCTCCTCCCTTTCTTCCACATACATTTCCCCTGGTTCCTGGGTTACCCCTAACCCGTCTATCTCCCCCACCGACATCCGATCGCCTTGATTGTCCATGGCGCGATCTCAAAATTCGGGTTTTATAAAACAACACAATTTTGGCAGCTCGTAATTTTGACCAAGATTTTTTTTTTTTAAATTTGGGCCTAACAAATTTAGTCCCGGGTCCGAATCCGACTCCTCGACACCAATTGTTACAGTACTAACACAATTGGTGTCCAAAATTTGGGCTAAATAAATTTAGTCCCAGGTTCGAATCCCATCTCCTGACTACCAATTGTTACGGACACGGTTTTTGGATGTTATTTTACCGAGCGGTGGTGTATTTAACCGCGTCCGAACAGTTACTCCCCGATTAGAACCCGATTCCACCCGAACGTTGACTAATCGCGCTACAGATATTCAATTGGGAAACCTCTAAAGCGACCGAAAGAGAAGAAGAGAGAAGAAAGACAGAGTTTGGAGGAAGAACAGATTTATTATACACACACAAGCAATATTTTAGAGCTACCAATATTATTTACAGCAATAGATGGAAAAGAGCAGTCACACAGTGCATTGTTAACTTATTCTATTTCATTTACTTAATCCCCAAGACAAACGAGTAGGACAGGACGTTCACACTCACACGGTGGATATTGCAGGCAGGTAATGGCTCGAGGTTGATTGCTTGAGAGGAAGGCAAGGTCGGAGGCCGCAGCACCCCTCGCGGTTTTGGCGGGAAAACCTCCGTCGCGTATCCGCGGCCGTCACGCGCTGGCTCGGCACACCTGCTCCTCTTCCTGGGGTGGAGCCGTCTCCCTCCGTTCAGCGCGTCTCTCCAACGACAGGGGATATTGCATGCAGGCAGGTAGGTAGGGCTTGCGGTGGATTGCGCTCCTCTTCCAGGTCATCCCCCAGCGTATCTCTCAAGCCCTCTCTTTGGTGCAGCCTCGTTGCTCCTCTCCAGTCATCTCTCATCTGGACTCGTAAAGCAGTCCCCTCCAGTCGCTTTTATCACCTCCGGCGGAATTAAGCCGCCGGCTCCGAGGGCACGCCTACCGGGTCACTCACCGCGGTGTTGATTGGCTGTTAGGGCCGGTTCACTCCTGCCCTCTTCTGACGAGGTGGAGCCACGCCTTTCTTCTCCAACCTTACCTCGTGGCCAATGGTGGTTTGAAGAAAACCAGCCAAAATGCGGAAGGCAAATGGAAGGGAGGTTTTGGGGAAATTGGAAGGGCCTACGCTTATTTTGTTTGATACAATGCAAAGTCAATCTAGTGGAAAACACATACTTAGCCTACATGGAATAAGGAAATACACTATTTAAAAGATATATCGTGACCTGCGTGTATGTTCTATGAAATTAATTAGGAGGACGGCTGCGACCATTATTTACATTACCAGGATGTTACCATACCAAAACCATACTCTTCACATCCGTTACCCTTCCTCCAAAATTGTTACACTCCTCAAAACCCGTTACACTTCTCAAAACCCGTTACACTTCTCAAAACCCGTTACACTTCTCAAAATCGTTACAATATATATATATATATAATTTTTTATTTTTTATTTTTTTTAATGCCATGAACAAACTTTGGTACATCACACATGGTGAAGGTTGTGGTTAAATTTCATCAAAATTGTGTGTATAGTTTCAGAGAAGAAAACTTACCTATTTTGGGGGGTCAAACCTGGTCCCACTTTGACTCCTGGGAGACCCCTTTAGACTCCGATTTTCTTTTTGTTTAATGCCGTGAACAAGCTTGAGTTGCAACATACCAAATTACATTTGCGCCAAGTTTGGTTACAATACAATCAGCGGTTTCAGAGAAGACATTGCAAGTGTTTACAGACTGACTGACGGACGACGCGCCATCGCATAAGCTCCCCGGAACTATGTTCCAGGTGAGCTAAAAACATTAACTATAATGACACGAGGTGGAGTTAGAGTGCATACTTTCGCAAGGCTGAACAGTTTATGTTTTTTGAGATATCATGCTATATATCGTTTTTGACCATATTGTTTAATGGTGAAGAGTCACTTAGAAAATTCTCGTATCTAGATCAGCATTCTTATCTTCACCAAAATCATCTATCTATAATTCCATTAATCTCTGTATGTGTGTATGTGTGTATGTGTGTTTGTATGTTTGTCTGTTTGTCTGTGACCGCTGTTTCTCGACAACCACGGGTCCGATATACTTTAAACTTGCCAGGTATATTGCTGGGGACCCGAGGATGTGCCTTTTCAAGGTTTCATATTAATCGGACAAGTACTTACCGAGCTATGTCCAAAAAACGATTCAACCAATCAGAGAGCAGCGAGTTATCGCGTGTGCCGAACGTGGCGAACACACTCTGCCTCGGACGGCACATTTGAGAGCGTATTCATTTATTTCACGTTGGCAAACTATGTTGCCGCTATGTTGGCGTTAAACTATGTTTTAAAACTAATTAAAACTAATTTGCGATTCTTTCGCTTTCCTGCGCGTTTGTGCACGCTATGGCGATTTCTTTACCAAACTCCGGAAGCCGTTCGCTTTGGACCAAACCATTTCATGTAAATAGAGGGGGGGGGGGGATTGTCACCGTACTCGCAAGCCGTTCGCTTTGGACCAAACCATTTCATGTAAATAGAGGGGGGGGGATATAATTTTAGATATAGATATAGTATGGGCATGCCCTAGTTATTATAATTCACTGACCAGTGTTTGTTTGTGTGTTTGTCAAGGACCTACAATTTTGGCCCATTTACATCCAGACTTGTTACATAGGATCAGCATGACCCCCATTAGTGTACAGGGGTGTTTTAATCTTTGCCGTTGGTCTTGGGAGTGGGGGGAAGGATGGGGAGGGGAGGGTCGCCAATTCTCAATGTAAATGTGTATCATATAGTGCCACCTCCAGGTGGGAGAAGGTATTACAAGTCCCCCCCCCCCCCCCCCCCCCCCTTTACAGTACAGTATTCTGTATAGCGTTTCCCTTTTACAAAAGTTTCCCAAATTCTGTAAAAGGTCCCCACGTTTTACAGTGCAGTGAGGTGTTTTTAATTATAAGCAGTAGGTATGTTTTTGCTTCATGCACGTAACTCGGGTTATTATTGTTTTTCTGGAGTGATTGAGGGAGCTGTCAGTTGCCTATACAGTGCCGAAATAAAGGTATGTGACAGAAGAACGTGTTGCATGCTTAGATCAAGATCGCCCGTATGGCGGGTACTCTGCTAGTCTAATCAATTCGTCCTTCGCACATACCAAATTTTGTCCGAATCCGTCCACAACCACAACTCAGCAGGCTGATAGGATTGCTCAGAAGTCATATAGCCATCTTTGAGCTATTGAGTTTTATTTCCACACTGACTATAAATTGCCATCCCGGTGCTCTGCAAGTGGGGAATTGCATCAATGAGTATGGCATTCTTCAGTAGGTAAATTTATTTGGGTGATCTTTCTGCCATCCTCTATTTATGGGCATTAAAGATCCGATGCCACATGGCCAAATATACAGTCACGTGAAAAAGTAAGTACACCCCATGTAAAGCTTTGACTTTTGCAACATATTTCAACATACAGCTATTTGATCTTCATTTCAACAACATTGATAGATAAAGGTGATATAATATAACAAATATCATGAAACATTTACATTTTGTAGTCCATCGTATAATTTAAATAAACATAAATGCAAATTTCGCATGTGGAAAAAGTAAGTACACTCTTGGCTCTAATAGGTGGTATTGCCCCCTTTGGCAGAAACAACCTCATGTCGGCGTTTCTTATAACTGTCTACCAGTCTCTGACATCGACTGGGAGAAATTTTTGCCCACTCCTCCATGCAGAATTCTTTCAGCTGTGTGATGTTTGAGGGGTTTCTTGCATGCACAGCTCGTTTCAAATCCCCCTACAACATCTCGATGGGATTTAGATCCGGGCTTTGACTTGGCCATTCCAGAACCCTCCATTTATTTCTTTTCAGCCATTCCTTGGTGGATTTCCTGGTATGTTTAGGGTCATTGTCATGTTGCAAGGTCCCACCTTCGGTTGAGCTTCAACCTTCCGACCGATGGCCTCACATTATCCTCAAGCACCCTCTGGTACAATGAAGAATTCATAGTGGATTATATGATGGTGAGCTGCCCAGGCCCTGATGCAGCAAAGCTGCCCCAAACCATAATATTTCCACCACCATGCTTTACAGTTGGTATCAGGTTCTTGTGGTCAAATGCTGTCTTTGGTTTTCGCCAAACATGTCTTCTGGTACTGTGGCCAAATAGCTCTACCTTTGACTCATCTGTCCAGAGCACATTGTTCCAGAAGTGCTGGTCTTTGCCAAGGTATTCATTGGCAAACTTTGGTCTTGCCCTGATGTTCTTTCTGGACAGCAAAGGTTTCCTCCTGGCACACCTCCCATGTAGATCAAATTTGTGCAGCCTCTTTCTAATGGTAGACTCGTGCACTTTGACATCAACAGTGGTAAGAGCTAACTGTCGGTCCCGTGATGACATTCTGGGGTTCTTCGAGACTTCTTTCAGCATCTTGCGGTCTGCTCTCGGGCTGAACTTGCTGGGGCGGCCTGGCCTGAACAAGTTGGCAGTTGTTTGGAATCTTCTCCACTTGTAGATGATCTTCCGGACAGTCGATTGATTGATTTCAAATTGTTTGGAGATCTTTTTAAATCCCTTCCCAGACTGGTAGGCATCTATAACCTTCTTTCTGAAGGCCTCAGAGAGCTCTTTTGATCTAGGCATGGTGACCCCACACACTTCAACAACAAAGAGCAAACCAAACTAAATGTCTGAGGTGTAAATAAGACGGGTTCCTCCAAGATCCTCTCGAACGATGTTCTAATCATTTGCACCTGAGCTGGTGCACCTGATTCTAATTTTAGGTATTTGAAGTAGTGGTAAATGTAGGGGTGTACTTACTTTTTCCACATGCAAAATTTGCATTTATGTTTATTTAAAGTATACAATGGACTACAAAATGTAAATGTTTCATGATATTTGTTATATTATATCACCTTTATCTATCAATATTGTTGAAATGAAGATCAAATAGCTGTATGTTGAAATATGTTGAAAAAGTCAAAACTTTACATGGGGTGTACTTACTTTTTCACGTGACTGTATGTCTATACCCTGGCCAAATCCTCCATTGCTCAATGGCTCCTTTGGCAGCACTTTGCAATGGATTAGCGACTTACAAGTCAAGTGTAAATTCTCAGATGCTGAAATGCTCACTTGGTCATGGGCCCTCTGATGATCCCCCAGAGTGGTATGGGAATGATTAATCTCTGTCAGTGGTGAAACTGATGGTATTAGTCGATATTTAGTGGTGAAACCCATTTAATGGATCTCTTGCCCTTTTCAGCTCTCCCACTTGATTCGAATGGAGCCAGCAAGTCGGAACCTGGGTCTTCACCACCTGCCCCCTCATCTACTTCTCCACTCACCTCCACAAAGGGCGACCCCACGCATAAGGACTCGTCATTCCGCGAGTTCCGCAAGTTGTGTGCGCTAATTGCTGAGCAGGCAAGCTATAATTCAAAAACCCAGATCGTGCACGACTTCATCCGCAAGGGCACTGGCGGAGGCAAGTTTTTGACTTGTATTGTTTACCTTATCTCACTGCAGGAGAGATTGCTTTTAGCAATGATATGGTTGTGTTTATACACCAGATGGCTTTCGTGGTGACGTGTACCTAACAATGAAGATGCTTTTGCCTGGAGTGGTGAAGTCAGTGTACAATGTGAGTGACAAGCAACTTGTCAAGCTGTTCAGCCGAGCGTTCAACTGCAATCATGACGATATGGTCAAGGACCTGGAAAAGGTATGTAAAGACAGGAGATGAGGTATACAAGCATTACTTGAGATTCGAACTAGGTCACAAATATATCATTTTAACCCCCCAAAATTAAACAAGTGGTTATTGTCTTTCTTTGTTTGAGTCGCTATGCTACAATGGTGAAGGTTGAGTTCCACCAAACAGCCTTCCCAATAAGGTTTGCCTCTAATTACAAATTCATACTGTGTTCCAAGAATTGATGTGGTGGACCAGACCTCAGGGCAAGTCCTCCAAATAAACGATGTTGCTGGTTTGCTTTTCTATAAGCCATAAGGTCTTGCTTACAGGCTCTCAGCAGGATGATAGAATTGCTTGGAAGTCGCATCGCCATCTTTGAGCTATTATAAGTTCGGGAACAAAAGAGCTCCAATGAAGGGTTAAATGGCTCCTATTTTTCTCAGATGAACGTTTGACGTCTAAAATGTCAGTTTTCCCTTGCTTCGCATAGCGGTTAGCATCCCTTAATCAATGTTCTGTTAATGAACAGGAAAACATGAAAGAAAGAGGAAGATAGGAGGACCACCTCTCATGAAAGAAAGAGAGGTAAAGAGGAAGGAGGACCACCTGCAAGTAAGAGGGTTGGGTTAGCTTAGGTAGGGTTAGGATAGCTTCGATCTTAGAAGAATGCACACTCACCTTGAGCTCTCTAACCTGGTTTCAAAACTAGGCCTGGCTATAAACTGGTGTTGGTGTTTTGCATGCAGGCGGGAGTGCATGAATATGTGTGCCGTCCCTTGGATGGACGTTAATTTGGGAATTCAATCTGCCAGCGTTAGTTGGTGGATGTTAAAGATCTCATGGTGTCCTTCCTGAAGGGTAGGTGAGCTATCTCAGAAACCTGACCAAATTAAAATTTTCTGCTCTAACCTACAATTTTCTGCTGATGCAAGGCACACCACCAACAACAACAACAGGCATTTTAAGGCTATTTTCCCTGCAAGAACGGGTCGCCTTGCGGTCCCCATGACAATCTTCTCCATTTTGCCCTATTTTCTGCATCTCTCCTTGTTAACCCCCTTGCCCGCAATCTTTAGCCAAGTCTTTCTCGGTCTTCCCCGTCCTCTACTTCCTTCTACATTCATTTCCATCACTCTTCTCAACCAGTCACTTTCATCCTTCCTCAACACATGACCAAACCATCTCAACCTGTTTCTCTTCACAGCATCCATCACAGGCTCTATTCCCATCATCTTTCGCAATTCATCAGTTGTCTTCCTCTCTCTCAAGGATACTCCGCACATCCACCGAACCATTCACATTTCCACCCTTTCCAGCCTTCGTTGCTGCTCTACGTTCATTACCCATGTCTCGCTCCCATAAATCATAACACTTCTCACACATGCAGCATACACCTTTCCCTTCAGCTTCAACGACACTCCCCTCCTCATCAGCACGCCACTCAGTTCCCGAAACCTCTTCTTCCATGCACATCTCACTCGGCAAACCACCCAGCAAATAATGCTACCAGCAGCTATGTGCTGTATATGAAAGAAGAAGAAGAAGACCATTCCAAATTCCAACTGTCATGAAAAAATGGATTAAATGGGATATTACGATGCAGTTTGATGCATGTGAAAGAACATTTCCCAAAGTTTTCTTTGCTTTTTCTTGTTTCCAGGTGTCACCTGTGACACATGATGTCACATTTACTGTAAATGGCGTCCCCACAAGAAAAAGCGGTGTTACCTCGTTTACAGAGACCAAATGATGACCATTTGTTCTCTGTAAGCGATAATTATAGAAAATTGTGGTAATTCCAGAAATGATTGAAAAATGTTAAAGGATGATCTTAACAATAAAACTTTGAGAAATGTTCTTTCGCAAGTATCAAACCACATCATACTATCCCATTTCATTTGTTTTTGTCTGGTTTTAATTTGTAACAGTAATTTGTGGACATCCTGTATATGGATGAAAACCATCCAAATTGAATCCTACCTCTCAAAGTACCAACACACGTCATAGTAAGAAGTCGAACGATGCATTTGAAAGAACATGCTGATTGATTTGAGGTGGCAGCAAAATTGTAGACGAAAGTGGTGCTAATGTGTGTGGAATCCTGGGAAGAAGATGGCGAGGTAGTCTTTGGTTGGGTAAATCTCATGACGCCACACTGCCAATAGAAAAGAGTTTTACTTTGCATATCGGTCAGTCTGTGTGCAAATCCTTGCGAGTGGAATGGAAGCGAAACCTTGCCTTTTTGAAACTGTTCATAGTTTTCGTCCAATACGGGGTTTGATGATACTAAAATGGGTTGGCGGGTTTTCAGAAACGAAACAGGCCAAACCCACTTAATGCTGGTCACTTGCCATATAAATAACTAGAGCAATGCGACTGTCGCCAGTATGCCTCCGCGTCGTCCCACAATGGGTAGATGCCCTCGTTCACTGTCCTAAAAATATTAACGTTTGATTTAAGTCCCATCAGCTGTTTTCAATTATCACATTTTCACCAGCCATGACAGGTTTCACATCGATTGGTGAAGCGGTTTCACAGAAAGGATTTTTTAAAATATTGCCTTTCTAGCTAATATGGCTGCCACACTATGTGGCATATGACCTTTAAAAAAAATGTAGACTCTGCATATGTATGTGTCAGGGATCACATTTGTGAAGTTTCGTGTTGATCGGATAAGGTTCGTTTTTCTATCCAAGATGGCTGCCATACCACGTGACCTATGACGTCACAATTATAATAAAAATATTCTGCATGGGTATCACTCCTACCCTGAAAGTTTCGTCTCAATAGGACATGTGGTTGCTGAGAAAAACGAGGTTTGGCCCGTACAGACGGACGGACGGACAGACAACCCGAAAACATAATGCCTCCAGCCACGTTCGGGGGCGGAGGCATAAAGGGATACACCATAGACAGAAGTGGGGTAATTAACAAAACCTTAAGGTTGGATTCTTTGTTGGTCTCGGGAAAAAAAAAAACATAAAATTTAACCATGATTTATTAAATGTATATTTGTGCCTTTATTTGTATAATGTATTGTTTTGTTACATGTCTATGATTTTGATTTTTCAGCTTTGTGTGAAATTAATCCAGAGTTAGTAAACCGGTTTCCATAGTTGTTTATTTTGCTTGTTTCACATGCACATGTTATCGTGAAGTTTGCACACAGACCACTTGCTGAACTAATACTTCAGTTAGACATCAGTGTACTGTAATGTGAATTACAATGACGTTATTAAACGTTGGACAATTAAGACTTTAGAGTAAATGGGATTTGAACCTGGGTGAGAATGCTTAACAGGGCAACCGGAAACTTTGACTCATTCATTGCGACAAACGTTTTATAGCAAATCACCTAAATCAAGAAGATACTCCTTTGCTAAACTTTGTGCTGCTCGGCTGTTCTTGTGAGTGCGTTGGAGTGAGGTTCTTCTTTGGATCTGACAAAATGCACATCATGTGGCAAACATTGGGCTGTGCGTGTTCTTAGGGAGATGTTCCTGAGACGGTGAGGTTATTTTTTGAGGCGAGCAAAAATTGCCCACGTGCAGCCAAGAGCCATTTGAGCCTGCAGGACGTCGATACGGCACTCACTCAACTCTCACAGCTCACAAAGGAGGACGAACAGCAACAAGCTCTGCATGATATTGCTTCACGGTCTGTTTATCTTCTCCTCGCTTGTACAACCATTACATTTTTTTTTCCATTTAAAAAATGCCGATTTTTCCATCTGCCCTGCACATGGAAAAATGTTTCTCCTAGTTTTCTCCTAGTTTTCTGTTCTCCTAGTTTTCCTTTCTGTTCAAAAAAGGACTGATAACCTTTGTCCGCTCCATCAAAGAGGTACCAGGTTTAAAAAATACAGTAAAAATCTCTGTTGACCAGCTAACGGTTAGTCAAGAAGACTGCTTTAACCAGACAGTTTCTGACAGTTTAGCCAGATGTGTGCACAGCTTTGATAGGTAGTTTAGCCAGACAGATTCTGGCAAGGTATACATCCTGTTATGCATATTATTTTTGTTTGTTTTTACCTCCATCACCAAAGGTGGATGGAGGTTGTTTTCACCCCTGTCTGTCTGTCTGTCTGTGAACACGATCTCTTAAAAAGTTGTGGACTGATTCGGACAAAATTTGGCAGAGAGGTAGCGTATGTGAAAAGGACTAAATTATAAGATTTTGGTGAAGATCCGGATTCGGATCCGGCTCGTGGAATTTTTAAAGAAAATTACTTAAACTTTTAAGTGATTCTTCACCATAGGGAGAAAGGGCCAAAAATGATAAATAGCAGGATATCTCAAAACGTTTTGGACCGATTTGGACGAAACTTGTTGGACAGGTTGTGTATGTGACAAGGACTAATCGATTCGATTTCGGTGAAGATCTGAATCTACAGTGCATTCAGAAAGTATTCAGACCCCTTCACTTTTTTCACATTTTGTTATGTTGCAGTCTTTCACTGAGGAGAGGCTTCCATCTGGCCACTCTGCCATAAAGCCCAGATCAGTGGAGTGTTGCAGAGATGGTTGTCCTTCTGGAAGTTTCTCCCATCTCCACACAGGATCTCTGGAGCTCAGCCCGAGTGACCATCGGGTTCTTGGTTACCTCTATTACCAAGGCCCTTCTCCCCCGATTGGTCAGTTTGGCCGGGCGGCCAGCTCTAAAAGAGTCCTGGTTGTTCCAAACTTCTTCCATTTAAGAATTATGGAGGCCACTGTGCTCTTGGGAACCTTCAATGCAGCAGAAATTTTTTTGGAGGCTTCCCCAGATCTGTGCCTCGACACAATCCTGTCTCTGAGCTCTGCAGGTAGTTCCTTCGACTTCATGGCTTGGTTTTTGCTCTGATATGCATTGTCAGCTGTGAGACCTTGTATAGACAGGTGTGTGCCTTTCCAAATCATGTCCAATCAATTGAATTTACCACAGGTGGACTCCAATCAAGGTGTAGAAACATCTCAAAGATGATCAAGAGAAATGGGAGGCACCTGAGCTAAATTTGAAGTGTCATAGCAAAGGGTCTGAATACTTATATAAATGTGATATTTCAGTTTTTTATTTTTGATGAATTTGCAAAACTTTCCAAAATCCTGTTTTCTCTTTGTCATTATGGGGTATTGAGTGTAGATTGATGAGGGAAAAAATGAATTTAAACGATTTCAGCATTGGGCTGTAACATAACAAAATGTGAAAAAAGTGAAGGCCTGAAGGGGTCTGAATACTTTCTGAATGCACTGTAGATTCGGACACGAGAATTATTTAATTTCTTTAGCGATTCTTCACCATTGAGAGATCAAGCAAAAAGCGATTATATAACGTCATATTTCAAAAAGTTGTGGAAGAGTTATGACTAAACTTGGTGGATGAGTTGGTTTGGTGACAAGAACAAGCCGATTAGATTTTGGTTCAGGTCTGAATCCAGATCCGGCGTATCAGTGGGATACAAAATATAGACTGTTCAGCCTGGCGAAGGTATGCGCTCTACCGAGTGCCGTTCTAGTCGTATTTATATTCATTATAAGTCGGTTACTTAGAAAAATGGTTTTGGCAGAAAAGTGATTCCACCTGACAATGTACAGCCAGCTGATGTTTTTGTTTCTTTTGTAATTGTGCCATAAATTGACCAAATCCAATTAATTATCTTATTTTTGCTCTTACTTGCCTCCTTTGCCTTCCCCACACCAGGTGCACATCCAACGACCTGAAATGCATCGTACGCCTCGTCAAGCATGACCTGCGAATGAATGCTGGCGCCAAACACATGTTGGTCCTTCTGACAGTCCTTCATTGTGATATTGCGTTGTTTGGTGTGACACAGCGTTATACTCTTTAATCTGTTTTGACATATGCTGCAGTTACGATTGTCAGGAAAATGCTGACATGAGTGTGAGACATGGAAATAGGGGAAATAAGTTTAAACTTTGAAATAAAGGAGGTAATGTAATTGATCAGCTTGTGGAATATAATTATTGTTATACACTGCAGACCTTTCTCAAATGTAAAAACACTTGTGCTTCTGCCAGACTCGATGGTTTGGATCCAAATGCGTACGACGCGTTTAAAGCATCGCGTGACCTGCGTGACGTGGTGGACAGAGTCCTGAACAATTGGAAAGTTTCACAGGAGACCACTGGAGCCAGCAGCTCTCTCACAGTATCAGCAATACTCATGACCCCTGTTCAGCCAATGCTGGTATGAAACTTGCAAAGAGGCTTACGGTACACATATGAAGACGGGTGTTTCACTAACAAGTTGAACCATTACGTGTTTGCAAAGACAAAAATGCACTAAAACTGGGCTCATTAAGATACAAAGGAAATGGTTTACTGCTTATATTTTGAAGATAGTTTTACCAAAAGTTGTACCTCATGTTTTTATTGTGTTGTACTGGATGAATGTAATTTTATTATGGTGTACTGGATGAATGTATTGTGGTGTATTTTCGTTTTGTTGCATCATTTTCCTTTTGTACTGGATGAATTTACAAGGTCCCTAGACATCATTCTCATTTCGCATGCAGCTTGTGCCTGCTGGTTGCATCATTGCCGGGAGCACAGCTGTGCAGCTGATGCAGTGCCCACTGTAGGTTAGTGCAGGAATTTGGAATTTTACCAGTGTGTCGAGGATAGCTCACCTACTCTTCGCGAAGAACACTATGGGACGTGTAACATCCATGACTAACTAATGCCACCTTTACATCCGTGGGACGGCACAAATGTATGTTTCGTCCTGCCTGTGAGATACCAGCATGATAGTTTATAGCTGGGCCTAGATTTGAAGCCAGACTAGATAGCTCTGAGGTGAGTGTGCACTGTGCATACTTCGAGGCTATCGTGTCAACAAAAGACAATCAAATTGTGGAGTGGTTCAAATTTGACATGCACAAATCTACGTTACTCTGATTTTCATCCAGATCATATTTGAACCATCCACCTAGTACAGTACATGAGCTTGGAACCTGAGATAGCAGGATCATGTACGAGGTCCTTGGAGGAGAATGGGTTAACACACTAACTCAATACTGCACTTTTATTTTTACGGCGTAGCCCATAGGGCAAAGCCGTCTAGAACATTGTTTGTCCGTCCGTATGTCCCCTCAAACGTATACCAATCAGAGCTGAGGATCTTGTCACATGACAGGGTGATGTGATTACGTCTGATGTCATTACGGCGGTACGGCGGCTGACTCCGCACACCTCCATTTTAATTCCAATTTCGTTCAGGCCGAACATATCGTTGAACCTATCATATATCACAATCACCATGCTCTACCTTTACGTTATTCATTCTGTGTGAAACACAAACAAACCCATTGTTAAAATGACCATCAAATATCGAAAGCATTGGCGTTGCAGCTCTTCCAACAATACGGTACGTATAGGCCTTAGGCTTTATGCCTCACCTTCGGACCGCTTCGGACAAATTAAGCCCAGGTTTCTTAATACAGTAGTGTATCGTTTCAGTTATCATTTTTGTAATAATAATAATATAGTAAATATAACCAGAACACTTTAATCCCAATGTCCTGAATGAAACGTCAATGGATTGAAGTGGTGCATGGTTCATGAATCTATGATAAGCGGTGTAACCGCGGAAGTAAGGAATTGGCCTCGGTTTTTTTAATAGTAATATCATTTTCGTAATAATGATAATGTAAAGTTAATATTGTAGTAAATGTAATCATAACACCAAGTAGAGGTTAAAATATATCCTCTATATATTAAAGTAGCAGCAGTTTTGTGTCACGCTACGTCATTACGTCTATCTTCAACTAAAGTATCAAACAAGCCCGGCTACGTCGCTGTTAGACTTTCAGTCTTGTTTTTATCTGAACGTTTTGCTGTAAAATAAATGTTTTTCTCCAGATGTATAAAAATGTGCGCTTGTGCGTTGTTAGGCTGAGGCTTGCAAGTCAGTGGAGTATGCCATGAAGAAATGTCCAAATGGAATGTATTCCGAGATCAAGTACGATGGGGAGCGTGTACAGGTGCATAAGAAGGCAAATGAGTTCCAGTACTACAGCCGAAGCCTCAAGCCCGTTCTTCCTCATAAGGTAGAGTTGAAGATAAAACTTCCCAACCCCTTTTGGTTCAAATTACATACCTTGTATATATTAAAACAAAAATTGACCTCTCCTTGTTACCCACCTGCTTCCTTCCAGGTGGCTCATTTTAAGGACTACATCCCCCAGGCATTTCCTAGGGGTGACAGCCTTATTCTAGATGCCGAGGTGCTGCTCATTGACTGTAAGACGAGCCGACCACTGCCTTTCGGTTCGCTGGGCATTCATAAGGTAAAGATATTCATAATATTCATAAGGGACATGTTTCCAGTGTACTGGTTCCCAAGTGTCCCACTCCATAACCTTCCATTTATCCTGTGCTTATGCAGTGGAGCCTTGCAATGTTTTTGCAGCAGGTTATCATGTTGTTTGCAGAAAGCTGCTTTCAAGGATGCCAATGTGTGTCTTTTCGTGTTTGACTGCATCTATTTCAATGGCCAGAGCCTCATGGACAGGTATGTTGGTCGGGTTTAACAGAAGATGGCTGAGAAAGGGTCAAAATTAGCTAGGTGGTTGCAGGTTAGGTATGGATATGCCAGTTATGATGAAACCAACTCGTGCATTTGAATCATGAGCTTAAAACTTTTTATTGTTATGAATGGAAACAGAAACATATAGCATCGATGAATGTGTGAATGCTTGTTCATACACCAAACTTGTTGTTGTGCTGTCACAAGGCCCATTAAGGAGCGTCGCAAGTTTCTACACGAAAACATGATCGAAATCCCAAATCGGGTACTCTTTTCAGAGATGCAGCATGTTGCGGTAAGCTCCAACCATTACACCTAACAGAATGGAATACGAGCAATTGTCATGGTTATATGTCTGCTCTTCGTAGACTAGTGAATTGTTGCAAGATGACTTTACTCGAAAATTAAGAAGTCCACTAGAATCTAGTTTTTGCCATGTTGTCTGGTCCTTGTTTGATAGAAAGCAGCAGATTTGGCAGAAATGATCACAAGAGTGATACGAGAGGGTCTCGAGGGACTTGTGCTGAAAGACCTCATGGTGAGTCAAAGATTGGTTGATATTCTTTTTTGGGGATTTTTATTTTCTCCAAGAGTGAGACTCATGTTAGAGCAAGATTTAACTGACAAGGTCGCAGGGTACCAATTCGGTGCAACAAGCAAGGACTTCTTCTACGCACTCCTGAACCACAAGGTGGAATGAATTGAAAACTCATGGTTGTACTCTGGTTGTGCACAGGAAGGTTTTGAGCCGTAAAAAAATTCTTAGTTCCAGGTTTCAGTGGGGCAGGACCCCAATTCTCTCTATGTAAATATGTATAACACAGCACCACTTATGGTGAGAGGGGTTACAAGTCGTACTAAAATACACCAATTCTGGGGGAATTAAATTGTCTTGATCTGTGAGGATGGAGGACTTATCTCATCCTTGATCCATCCGCAATTTTGGGGGAATTAACTAGTCTGCCCTTCATTCGTTACAGAGAAATCAACACTGTTTTGGCTAGTTCAGAAAAGGAATTCCATCAAGACTTGGTTTTGCGGTTTGTTTGGTTTTTCATGTAATGAGGAGGTGAAAGCCAATATGACTGCAAATGGGGAGATTTATTTTTTAACTGGTCACTCAATCCTGCATGAGGGAACTACATCAAACAAATAAAGTATAAAAGTTAACCACACATATTTTTACATTTACATTTTCAGGTTGTCACGTTTATCAACTTTGCACATTCACTCACATGTTAACTTTCACTGAATGACGAGGTGGGGGAACGGTAAATGTACGGCTGTGATTGGATAACTACGACTGGTGATGTCAGTCCACCGAGTGATTTTTCACTCGTCATGAAAGAGATCATGAGGATTTTAGGACAGCTTCACTTCCCCCTTGAAACAATGTGCAGTTTCACACTTCTCGTCCGATGGCTATTTTCTTTGTTGCATCATCCTAAAAATTCCCAGATGCAATCAGGTACATATTGTTAAACGCAATAGCAAAAATCTAGTTACCTCCGTCACCAAAGGTGGACAGAGGTTGTTGTCACGCCTGTTTGTCTGTCTATCTGTCTGTGAGCGGGGGGAGTAATCACTGAACAGGGTGTCTGTCATGCTAACCGTGCACGAAACCCACACAACCTTTCACACCAGAGTCCAAAGTCCCACTCTTTTTGTCCCTGGTTGCCCCCGTCTTTTATCCCCTCTGGCTGTGCTCTGCCCTGCGACGTAGCTCTGTGTTGGCTGCCCTGCTCTTATGGGTGTTCTGGTCTTCAATCAAGTCGCGCCCCACTCTTGAGCTTCGGGCAAACGCTATCAATATGGCAGGGGCATTCCCTTTTTCCGATCTCGTTGCGCCTCACGGCCTGGTGTTCCCTTTTAAAGAACATAAAAGACAGATTACAAAGGTGAGAACATTAAGAAGGGTATCGATGAATGGTGGTTCTAGACACACACCTTAGGAAAGGGAAGATTGCGGCTTTCAACACATAAAACAATGCATATCTTATTATCACAATTAAATACCTCATGCTTATGCTAACACTGTGCTTCTCAACCTGGGTGAATGGTTCATCAAAGGGTGAATGAGATCAGGATTGGGGTGAATGAGAATGGGAGGGTGAATGACTCTGCTGCAGTGAATGACTGGTGGGTGAATGTGTTTACTACTCGTTGTAGAATGTACCACTAGATGATAGGGGAAAAAAGTAATGTGTATGATGGGGGCCGATTTCCTGATGTGCAAGCAAAGAAGATAACACAGCACTATCTGTTCTGCTTCCCAGTTGGTGTGCAAACGACAGGAGATGCAATATTTATGAAGCTGGATGAATTTGTCCAGGAGGCAGCCGAGACTCGTTGATATAATACATGCTTGTTATGCAAATTATTAATCAACGGAAACAGCCAAAATGTGATAAAAGAGAGCAAATTCCATTGATTACAGTAAAAAGATGCCTTGGAGGAACTGCCCAGAATGGACGTGAAAAAGTAATAAAGTCCGACTAAAATTTTTTTTTTCTGTGGACTGGTCATGGTAGCAAAACAATTATATGGGGCTCTTGTGATTAAACAATATGTTGTTAAACAAACAAACAACAGGCATTTTAAGGCCATTTTCCATGCTAGAGCGGGTGTTAGCCTTGCGGGCCCCATGACAATCTTCTCCATTTGCCCTATTTTCTGCATCTCCCTTTGTTAACCCCCTTGCCCGCATTTCTTCTTCCACCACCTTTAGCCAAGTCTTTCTCGGTCTTTTCCGTCCTCTACTTCCTTCTACATTCATTTCCATCACTCTTCTCAACCAGTCACTTTCATCCTTCCGCAACACATGACCAAACCATCTCAACCTGTTTCTCTTCACAGCATCCATCACAGGCTCTATTCCCACAATCTTTCGCAATTCATCATTTGTCTTCCTCTCTCTCTCTCAACGATACTCCGCACATCCACCGAACCATTCGCCCAAAAGTCCTTTTTTTTTCCAGGTATACAGAGTAGAGGCTCATGTAAGAGCTAACACATTGAACATGCACAGATACATAAAACATACAATGAACTGAGTGGGACACAAGAGGGGGAGAGAGAGGGAAGCACACAAGCACAACAACAGTAGAGAACAGGGACGTCGCTGGATCTGTGGAATGGGGAGGGCTGGGGAGGAGGGAGGGGTACACGGTATAAAGCAAATGAACACGACTAGGAATTTCACTACTAGGAATTTCAGGAAAGAAGTTGGGGATTCAAAGAGGTGGATTTGGGGTGTCTTAACGGGGGTAGAAAAGATCATGGTTTTGGATGGGGGAAGACAAGAGATGGTGGTGAACAGCTGTTTTAAAGACCTGGAGGGAGGAGAGGGATTGAAGAGAGTGTGTGAGTTTGTTCCAGAGGTTGGAGAAAAGAGGAATGAAAGAGTGAAGGTGAGCAGAGAGTCTTGATTTTGGCAGACTTCGGATCTTTACTTCGGATTCCGACATAACATTAACTCCAACAAGCCTGCCCACTGCGGTGCGTCTATCGGTTTGAAAGGATTAGGGCCCGAGTGATATCCTTGCTAAACCACCGTGTTTGTAACCTCCTAACGAGGGGTTTTCACGCCAATTCCCAAGCACCCAGGCTTTACTCGCACGGTGGTTTAACATTACCAATTCCAGACCATGCACCAAACCACACTTCAATAGTGAAAAACAGGGTTTCTTAAAGAAGAGTCGGGAGGACGAAGAAGCAATGTTCCAATGAAGGATAATTCCTCCAAAACTATAACCACTGGCTTGCATTGTGCTGCATCTTGTCTGGCACTGTTTCAAGGGCACCGAGCTGGTCCTCATTCCAGTCCCGTTTCGCCCTTGCAGCGTTGATGCTTCTTTTTCTCCTTGACACCTCTCTTGAGGACCGCTCTCCACAAACCTCCTGAGCAAGCCACTCAACTCCACTCGCACAAAGCCAGAAGCACCCGAAGCACGATTCGTGCTGCACTCCTTTTATAAACGGCAGCGAGCTGATATGACTTTGACATGTTCTTGTCCCTCTTCAGTTGGTGGAACGGTCCTCAGGCCGTTTGTCTGCAGTGGTCCATGTTGGGGAAGGCGAGAGGGTTCAAAGCATATATGGACAGTTTCCTAAGAGGAACAATTTGGAGAATTAAGGTGCAGGAATTGTAGGGGCTTAGTGGGGGAATGGGGGAATGTTTTATGATGCTGGTTATTTGTGTCAATAAGTGTTGAAATAGTATATTTTTGACGAATCTGACCCAAATAAGGCCAGAAATTGAGGGGAGAGGATGTATGAAAATACAGTCTCGGTGCAAACAAATACCGTCAATATTGTTGGGATGCTCACCAGGAATTATAATTGAATGACGAGAACAATACAGGAGATATAATGCAAGATATACAGGAGATATAAAAGGTAGGACTGAACACCAGTGAGGGAATTATGGTGGTGGGGGAATGTTTTGATTCTGCTAAAATACCCTTCGACATGTGCCCCATCATTTCACACAGCAACCAAACACTTATGCTATATATTTATTCATGAAATATCTATTCTATCTTATTCCCGTTACCCCAAATAGCTGTCTCCACAACTGTCTAGTTTACGATTGACAAAAGCATGAATATATTCAAAACATTTTGGTGGGGTGATTCCAATTGGTTAACACATTGCTTGTTAAGGTTTCAATTTATTTGCCTCCAAGCGATTAGCTTCAATTTGCATTAATGCAGTTTCAGTTTACTATTGACGTTTATTGTCCCCCGTCGCTCAGCGGAGCGAAAGGGGGACTATGGCTTTCCCCTCCGTCCGTGTGTCCGTCCGTCCATGCTTGCGTGTGTGCGGGCATGCGTGCGTGCGTAAGCGAAGGACCGCATTCGAATTTGGTGTGTGGGTGCAACCCACGTCAAAATCCAAGATGGCCGCCGCCATGTATGTCTGATGCCATGTATGTCTGAACCTTGTAACCTGCATATCTTGAAAAAGAAGCGAAGTACCAACTTCTAATTTGGTGTGTCGGTGTATCTCGGCATAAGGAAGAAAGCTATTGAAAATTGGGTCGCCACGTTAAAATCCAAGATGGCCACCACCATATGTATGTCAAACTTGTGAGCGAAATATCTCGAAAAATAAGCGAAGTACCAACGTCTAATCTGGTGTGTGGGTGTATCTAGGCATAAGGAAGAACGCTATTGAAAATTGGGTCGCCACGTCAAAATCCAAGATGGCCGCCGCCATGTATGTCTGATGCCATGTATGTCTGAACCTTGTAACCTGCATATCTAGAAAAATAAGCGAAGTACCAACTTCTAATCTGGTGTGTGGGTGTATCTAGGCATAAGGAAGAACGCTATTGAAAATTGGGTCGCCACGTCAAAATCCAAGATGGCCGCCGCCATGTATGTCTGAACCTTGTGAGATGAATATCTTGAAAAATAAGCGAAGTACCACTTCTAATTTGGTGTGTGGGTGTATCTCGCCATAGGGAAGAACGCTTTGAAAATTGGGTCGCCACGTCAAAATCCAAGATGGCCGCCACCATATATATGTCTGAAACTTGTGAGCGAAATATCTCGAACAATAAGCGAAGTACCAACGTCTAATCTGGTGTGTGGGTGTATCTATTGGGTCGCCACGTCAAAATCCAGGATGGCCGCCGCGATGTATGTCTGAACCTTGTGAGATGAATATCTTGAAAAATAAGCGAAGTACCAACTTCTAATTTGGTGTGTGGGTGTATCTCGCCATAGGGAAGAACGCTATTGAAAATTGGGTCGCCACGTCAATATCCAAGATGGCCGCCACCATATATATGTCTGAACCTTGTGAGTGAAATATCTTGAAAAATAAGCGAAGTACCAACTTCTAATTTGGTGTGTGGGTGTATCTCGCCATAGGAAAGAACGCTATTGAAAATTGGGTCGCACGTCAAAATCCAAGATGGCCGCCACCATATATATGTCTGAACCTTGTGAGTGAAATATCTTGAAAAATAAGCGAAGTACCAACTTCTAATCTGGTGTGTGGGTGTATCTCGCCATAAGGAAGAACGCTATTGAAAATTGGGTCGCCACGTCAAAATCCAAGATGGCCGCCACCATATATATGTCTGAACCTTGTGAGCGAAATATCTCGAAAAATAAGCGAAGTACCAACTTCTAATCGGTAGGCACACGGAAGAACGCTGTTTAAAATTGGGTCGCCACGTCAAAATCCAAGATGGCCGCCTCCATGTATGTCTGACCCTTGTGAGCGAAATATCATATCATAGTATGTTTTCTGCATGTTCCACTTTGTCAACTCACATCACTTCCCCGACGGGGGACCTAGGCGTAACGCTTGTTTTATTTAGGTTACAGGGTGTACTGTAATGCAAATGAATGGACTTTGATTGGTGATCATGTGTGTGAAGGTCAGGCATTAAATTATATTTCAGGCAAGGTTGAAAAGTTTGGTTTGTAACATTGCTCATTAACTGAGGATTTCACATCATTCAAATTACTGTACATTTAAAATATTTTCATGCACATGTTAGCAAGATGTTTCGAAAACCAGGTCACATTGCTCCATTAAGTTGATGCGAGTATTATTGGCTGTTCTCTACCGTACCTGCACCCCCATGTTCTACATCCTTTGCTTCCTTTCCGATTGCCTGCTTTATAGTCAATCTATGAGCCTGGAAAGCGTCACTGGCTGAAGGTGAAGAAGGATTACTTGCACTCCGGGGCAATGGCTGATACCGCAGACCTGGTTGTTCTCGGTGCATACTATGGACAGGGCAGCAAAGGTAAAATATCAAGATATTGGTTCACGAGTTATCAAACAGAGTGACCACTATATTCGTCATGGGTCTGTGTTTGTTTGTGTGTGTGTCTGTCTGTCTGCAGCATAACTACCCGATGATATCATCCGATCTTGATGAAACTTGGGTGGGAGGTTGATATCATGATCTAGTTGTGTCCTACCTAGAGTGGGCGTATTGCGCCCATTGTGGGCGGAGCGACGCCCGAAAAAGATGTCTTTTTAGGGGGTAATCAAGTTCAAGCTACATCTTCTCCGAGGGAGTTGGTGGAATCTGACAGGGGTTTCGGTATTTGGTTAGGCCAATGTCATGTGTCTAGCCCCACATAGCTCGATTTTTCATTTTTGCCCCAAGGTCAAGGTCACAAGGTCACAAAATTTAGAAAAGTCGATTTTTGATGGTTTTATTACATTGTTCGCTTCCTGATGGGGTGAAATGTCGTACATGATCTTATATTATGACATACATCATGAAATACAAGTTTTCCAACAAATTTCAGAATCTTTGACCTTTGAAGGTCACAAAGGTCAAATTTTCAAAGTTGTCGGAATCGAACCGAATTTTCGGTATTGTGTAGCTAACTAACCTCATAACTGATTATACATTATTTTTTTTATCTCATTTCAAGGTCAGTAACCTTCGTTTTGACATTTCCAGGCCAGCACCACACACAATTACGTACAGCTGGCTCTTAAAGGCCTGTGCACGCAGCACATTTGGGGCCCTTTGTAAATAGGCATGTACACCGCATGTCGGGGGCCAATACCTGCCACGTGGGCCCCCGAACTCCCAGTCCAGGCCTGTTTCGCTTATAGTCCTTCCTTTGTCATTGAATACTGCTCGCTCGTGAACCATTGTCGTCTCCTGATTTGTTTATTACTATGATCCCTATGAGATAATCCCTGGTGTTGGGCTAGCGGCTAGGGTGCCAGCTTAGGATCCAAGGATCCTGGGTTCGAATCCCGGTCGATTGCTGAATTAACGCCAGGGGGATTGACTCAGCCTGTCATCCTTCCGAGGTCGGCTAATTGAGTACCAGTTCACGGGTAATTCCCTGCTTGTCGTAAAAAGGCGACAAAAAGGGTTGGTGGCAGGAAGGGCATCCGGCCGTAAAACATTGCTTCAAAAAGGGGACCAAAAAACAACAACAACCACGGTCCCCGAAAAAGGCCAACCCCCGCTTTGCGGAGAAAAATGGCCTCTAAAGGTGTTTTTATTTTATTTTAAATGATCAATTGCATGTTTTTCTTCATGATTAGTGTTTTTAAAGAAAATGAGGGTAAGAGCAAATACTATGCATGTTGGTGTGCAATCAAGGTTGTTGCTCACCAAATCCTTCATACCCTTCCTCCCGTCCATGGTACACGGAATCTTGTGGTGAGGCTGTTGCCCAGAAACAACTTGCCTTCGTCTCCTGGAAAGCAAATCCAATGGAAGGAAATCTCATTTCCTTTCACAAAGCCCGAAACAAGTGTGTGTCCACCCTCAGGAGAGCCAGGAAACAATATCTCTCTGTTCTCAAGACCGAACTCTCTTATCTGTGTCCCTCTTCCAAATCCTGGTGGCGTCTGGTCAAATCTGTTTCTGGTGTTTGTTCCCCCTCCATCCCCTCCCTTACCTCAAACGGCTACACAGCTGACTCCGCACGTGAAAAAGCTGAATGCCTCAACTCTGTGTTTGCCTCCAAATCTTGTGTCCCAAACCCATCCCTCTCTGTACCCACCGTACCCAGTCGTACCCAGCTGCTCCTGGACTCCGTGTCCTTTCCTCCTGACAAGGTGGAAAAGTTTCTGTCAACCCTCGACTCTGATTCTGCAACTGGACCTGACGGCATCAGCCCACGGGTCCTAAAATCCTGTTCTTCCGCTCTTTCACTCCCTCTCTCTGTTCTCTTCACCCTCTCTTTTGCTCAAGGTCAACTGCCACCTGCTTGGAAATCAGCCAACATCACCGCTTTGCACAAAAAAGGTGCAAAAACAGATCCTAGCAACTACAGACCAATCAGCCTTCTCCCAATTATCAGCAAAGTCATGGAATCCATCATTGCTTCGGATATGAAATCTTTCCTCTTCTCCAATGGCTTGATCTCTGATCATCAATTTGGTTTCAGACCAGGTCACTCGATTCTGGACACGCTGCTTCTGCTGTCTCAACAATGGATGGAGGTCCTCAATGCCAAACAGGAAATTAGAGCTGTCTCCCTCGACATATCACGTGCCTTCGATACAGTCTGACACCCTGCTCTGCTCACTAAACTGTCCTCCTTTGGTATCCATGGAAATCTCCACGCATGGCTGGCGGACTTCCTCTCTCGTCATAGTCACCTTGTGGCCCTGAATGGGTTTCTCTCATCTCCTCTTCCTGTTCAGGCTGGAGTTCCCCAAGGCAGTGTTCTGGGCCCTGTGCTTTTTCTGGTCTTCATCAATGATCTCTCTGACTCTCTTGAAAATACTCTCTATCTCTTTGCTGATGACTCCACTCTCTGCCGCTCCATTCTTCATCCCTCAGATCGGCAGTCTGCAGCCTCCTCACTCTCTGCAGACCTGGACAAAATCACAGACGGGGCAAACAAGTGGAACATGTCTTTCAATCCTGACAAATCTCACACTCTTACGATGTCTCTCCGAAAAGACCGACTGGGCAATCCTCCCAACTACTTTCTGAATAATCCTCTCCAAGAAGTTCTGTCACACAAGCTTTTGGGTCTCACTATCTGCCATGATCTTTCCTGGGAAAACCACATTTCCAAGCTGGCCTCCAAAGCCAGTCGCCGACTGGGCATCCTCCGTCGTGCGAAGTCCTTCCTTGGCATACCTGAGCTCCTCACCACATACAAGGCTTTCATCCACAGCTCAATGGAATACTGCTCTCCCCTCTGGGCTGGTGCTCCTGCCTCACACCTAGCTCGTCTTCACGCTGTTGAAACCAAAGCGTTCAGAATCATTGGAATCTCCCGCGATGACGCTATCTCCGAGGGCCTTTCACTTACTCACCGCAGGCAGGTTGGTGGTCTTTCCGTCTTATACCGACTCCTCTCCGGCCTTGCTCCCCCAGCTCTCTCTGGGCTCTGTCCCCCAAATATTCCTACAGGTCGCACAAGATCTGCCTGCAACCCTCTTATGGTTAAACTGCCAAAATCAAGACTCTCTGCTCACCTTCACTCCTTCATTCCTCTTTTCTCCCGCCTCTGGAACAAACTCCCTCACTCTCTTCAATCCCACTCCTCCCTCCAGGTCTTTAAAACGGCTGTTCACCACCATCTCTTATCTTCCCCAATCCAAAACCTTGATCTTTTTTACCCCCGCTAATTTCACCCCAAATCCACTTTTTTGAGGTGACTTTTGTCTTCTTTCCTGGAAGTCCTTGGTGTCCTTGCGTTTTATACCTATCCTTTCCCCCAGGCCCTCTCCCTCCCACACTTCTGCCGATGTCCCTGCTCTCAAATGTTGTGTTTGTGTGCTTCCTCCCCTTCTCTCCCCATCTTGTCAACCGCTCCCCTTTTTATATACTTTGTTTGCTTGTTTGTTTGATTTGTTTGTTTGATAAATGTTAGCTCTTTGACGAGCCTCGACTCTGTATACAAAAAAAAAAAAAAAAAAAAAATGAAGGACGAAAGTTGGTGGAGATTGGATGTAAGACAACGACGAAACGATTCAATTTTGATGAAGATCCGAATGAGAGAATTTTAAAAAGAGATTCTTCACCATTGAGAGATGTGGCCAAAAACGATATGGAGCACAATATTTCAAAATGTTGTGCACGACTTGGTGTTGAACGCTGTGATGACAACCTAGCGGATGAGTTGGGTAGGTGATAAGAACAAGTCAATTCGATTTTGGTTCAGGTCTAGATCCAGACACGGCCTATAATTCGGATAAAATCCGTAATCTGGTCAGCCTGGCGGAATTTTGCGCTCTGCCAAGTGCCGTTCTAGTTTTTCAAGCGAATGACTGTTGTATGTGTTGGACAATAGCTGGGGTAGTTTTTCCTGTCTAATTTCGGTCTGCGTGTCTGGGACTTCGTTAAACTGTCTTGTGTCATAAATGTATTTCTTACGTGACTGTGTGCACCTCGTCACTGCCATTTTGCCCCACCAAAGTTTGGGTTAATCTGTGGTTCCTGGAGGATTAAAGTAATCCTGATTAACAAATGTTGTCGTACCAGACTGGCGCTAAAGCACGCACCAACATCCCTGCTTGGAGTCGCCTGCAATCCACACGACAGTATTATAAAGTTTGCATTACATGGAAGAGGATACCATGATGTAAATAGTGCATCACTAAGTGAATCCAGCCAACCCCCTGTTCAAACTCCTACCCTCAGGGAAAAGACTCAGAGCCCTCAAGGTCAGAACCTCTAGGTTCAGGAACGGCACCTATGCTACTGCCATCCGCATTCTGAATGCACAGTACCACTCCTATAATTATTAACGACTCATGAGCTTATAATGCACTTGGCACTTTAGCTACAGGCCATTTTAAATGCTCTTATACGCACCTTATAATGTATACTTTGACCACTGAATGTTTGGATGTTTACCATGCCTTATTAATGTATGTTTTTTTGTTGCACTTTATAATGTATACAACGCCCACTGAATGTTTGGAGGTTTTTCATGCCCCATTAATGTATGTTTTTTTGTTGCACTTTATAATGTATACAACATTTCTTATAATGTATACTTTATAATGTATACAATTTCCATTTATAATGGAAATTTTGTCAAGTTTCTGCTGGGTATTTTGTTGTGTATGTGTTATTGTGTGTTTCTATTTGGTTTTGGTTTTGTAGTTGTTGCAAATTTGTGTGTAATTAGTCGTTTTTTTTGTTCGCGCCTCGTGCGGCCTGGTCTCTCTGGGCTCCCTCCCCCCCCCCCCCTCTCGTGTGACCTGGTCTCTCCAGGCTCCCTCCCCCCCCCCCCCCCCCCCCGTCAGTGTTTTGTGAATATGGGTTCTTTCCTTCATAGTATTTGCTTGTTTCTTTGATTTTCTTTTCTCCCCCCTACCTCTCACGAACATCTTACCCTTTGTCCAGCGTTTTGAAAACAGAACAAACAAATAAACAAACAAAAAAAGAAAAATTCTATATTAATTCTTTCTCTCCTCCCGGACACGTGCTTGTTCGGTCTCCTCCTCGTCTCGACTTGTGCCCTGCCCCCTATATCTCGTTTTCTTCCACTTCTGCTCCTGCTCTCTCAAATCCACGTTCTCACTTAGAGACTTTTCCCAGATTGTTTTTCATGGTTTTGTTTAAACATTATTTAAATATGTTTAAAAGAGACGACTAAGAGGGTTGGCGTCAGGAAGGGCATCCGGCCATAAAAACATTGCCTCAAAAAGAGAACCATGACAATTACAACTACATATGGGCAGGGTACAGCCCGAAGTGGAGATCGGTTTCTGAGGTTTGGGACATGGAATGTAGGGACAATGACAGGGAGATCAGGAGAAGTGGTGGAAGTATTGGTCAGAAGAAAAGTGGACATATGTTGTGTGCAAGAGACGAGATGGAAGGGAAGTGGTGTGAGAATGGTGAAGGGTAGGCAGGGACAGAAATACAAGTTTATGTGGCAAGGGTGCCTGGAGGGCGTGAATGGTGTTGGTGTCCTGTTTTCTGATGAGTTTGTAGACAGTGTGGTGAGTGTGACGAGAGTGAATGATAGGTTGATGATGGTGAAAATGATGATTGGAAAGCTCTTGGTGAACGTCATCTCGGGATATGCTCCGCAGGTTGGTCGAAGCGATGAAGAGAAGGACAAGTTCTGGTGTGCGATAGAGAAGCTGATGGAAAATGTGAAAGATGAGGAAGTTGTTCTGGTAGGAGGAGACCTAAATGGACATGTGGGAAGGAGTATGGACGGTTTTGACGGAGTTCATGGGGGTTACGGATATGGTGTGAGATATGGAGAAGGTGAAAGGATTTTGGAGTTTGCTGATGGAGCTGATTTGTTGATTTGTAATACTCAGTTCCAGAAAGAGGATAATAAGCTTGTTACATACACGTCAGGCGGGTCGACGACAACCGTTGACTACCTGATGGTGCGTAGGTGAGATAGGGGGCACCTCCGGGACACAAAGGTGATCCCGGGGGAGGAGGCTGTTTCACAGCACCACTTGGTTGTCTGCGACATAAGGGTGAAAGGTGCGAGGAGAGCTCGGCGGGTGAAGTACCAACCGAGAATGAAGGTGTGGAGGTTGAAAGAGGTGACAGTAAGGGAGGCATTAAAAGAGAGGCTGAGTAGGGTCGAGGATGATGTGGTTGAGCTTGAAAGTGGTTGGATGTCAATGAAAGCTAGTCTGTTGGGAGCCGTTGGTGAGGTATGTCGATGGACAAAAGGACCACCGAGGCACTCGGAAACATGGTGGTGGGATGATGAAGTTGGAAAGAAGATTGACGAGAAGAGGAAGAAGTTCAAGGAGTGGCAGAAGGTGAAGGGTACGGGAGCAGAAACAGCAGAGCATGAAAGTTATAAGGCAGCCAGGAAGGCTGCAAAGAAAGAGGTAGCAAAGGCGCAGGAGGCATGTAGGAAAATGTTTGGAGAACGCTTGGATTCGGAAGAGGGTCAGAAAGCAGTATTCAAGATTGCATAGCAGATAGCGAAGGAGAGGTGTGATGTGATGGGGGTGAGTTGTTTGAAGGATGAAGTGGCACAAATCGTTGTCGACTCAGATGGAATTAAAGGAAATGGAAAAGATATATGGCAATGCTGTTGAATACAGAGAATGAATGGGATGGCAACATGGAGAGTAACCCAGTTTTAGGACCGGCAGAGAAGATAACTGAGAAGGAAGTTGAGGAAGCGATAAAAGCAATGAAGGGTAGAAAAGCGGGAGGGCCGACGGGAGTTGTGGGAGATATGTTGAAGGCAGCAGGAAGTTGGGGTGTGAAGAGAATGACCGAGATCTGTAATCTGGTGGTGAAAGAAGGCCGCATTCCAGTGGATTGGGAACTGAGTACCCTCGTCCCTCTGTACAAGGGGAAAGGTGACCCACTGGAGTGTGGCTCGTACCGAGCGATAAAGTTATTGGAGCATGGAATGAAGGTATTGGAAAGGGTGTTGGAGAGGAGGATAAGGAAGAAAGTGAAGATCGACAAAATGCAGTTTGTATTTATGCCAGGAAGAGGAACGACAGACGCGCTTTTCATTGTGAGGCAGTTGCAGGGGAAGTATATGGAGAAGAGGAAGAAGTTGTTTCTTGGGTTTGTTGATCTGGAGAAAGCATTCGATAGGGTTCCACGCAAAGTATTGACATGGGCATTGAGGAAGTTAGAAGTGGAGGAATGGTTGATCAGAGTCGTGATGGCAATGCACAAAAGAGCGCGCACAGCTGTAAGGACGAAGGACGGGAACAGTGGTGAGTTTGAGGTGAAGGTGTGAGTGCATCAGGGGTCGGTACTAAGTCCACTACTATTTGTAGCTGTGATGGAGGTGCTGGCTCAGAACGTAAAGGAGGGTTTACCGTGGGAGTTGCTGTATGCAGATGATCTGGTGTTGATTGCGGAAAGTATGGATGGACTGAAGGAAAAGATGAACAAGTGGAAGGAATGTATGGAGACAAAAGGTGTGAAGGTGAATATCGGAAAGACGAAGGTGATGGCAAGTGGTAAAGCATGTGGTGAGGTGGAAAGAACTGGGAAGTGGCCTGTGCTGTGTGTAGGAAGGGTGTCGGAGTGAACTCCATTCAATGTACAATGTGCGCTGAGTGGGTTCATCAAAAATGTAGTGGTCTGAGAGGGTCATTAACCAGTGTGCAGCTACATTCAAATGTAAGGTGTGCACAGAGGGAGCTGCAGATGGAGGAAATGTTGAGTTGGATCTTGGAGACTGCGTGAAGCTGGAAGGTGTGAAAACATTTTGCTACCTCGGAGACATGCTGAATGGAGAACGTGGATCAGACTCGGCAACGGTTGCTAGAGTGAGATGTGCATGGAAGAAGTTTCGGGAACTGAGTGGCCTGCTGATGATGAGGGGAGTGTCGTTGAAGCTGAAGGGAAAGGTGTGTGCTGCATGTGTGAGAAGTGTTATGATTTATGGGAGCGAGACATGGGTAATGAACGTAGAGCAGCACGAAGGTTGGAAAGGGTGGAAATGCGAATGGTTCGACGGATGTGCGGAGTATCGTTGAGAGAGAGGAAGACAAATGATGAATTGCGAAAGATGATGGGAATAGAGCCTGTGATTGATGCTGTGAAGAGGAACAGGTTGAGATGGTTTGGTCATGTGTTGCGGAAGGATGAAAGTGACTGGTTGAGAAGAGTGATGGAAATGAATGTAGAAGGAAGTAGCGGACGGGGAAGACCGAGAAAGACTTGGCTAAAGATGGTGGAAGAAGAAATGCGGGCAAGGGGGTTAACAAGGAGAGATGCAGAAAATAGGGCAAAATGGAGAAGATTGTCATGGGGACCGCAAGGCTAACCCCCGCTCTAGTAGGGAAAATGGCCTTTAAAATGCATGTTGTTGTTGTTGTTGTTGTTGTTATAATGTATACAACGACCACTGAATGTTTGGAGGTTTTCCATGCGCCATTAATGTATGTTTTTTTTTATGTCTAAGAGCACACTACCTCAAATTCCTCACAACTGTCAAGTTGATGTGGTAATAAAGTATTTAATCTTGAATCTGAATCTTGAATGGTTGTGAGATTCACAGATTGTGTGCCTGTATTCTTCAGGAGGCATCATGTCTGTGTTCCTCATGGGATGCTATGATCCAGCCCTGGACATCTGGTGTACAGTCAGCAAGTGTGGCATTGGTTTGGATGATGCAACACTTGCACGACTGCAGAATGATCTGGATATGATCAAGATAAGCAAGGTGTTTCACTACACGTCGTGTCTACAACGTCTTACATGTATCTTAATGTCATGATATTTTGTACATTCTAAACTTAAGCTTTTTAAAATTTTGTAGGGGATGCTCCAATGTTTTTCAGCTATTTTTTTGCTGAGAAGATTCAATGTCACATGTCTTTGCTCCAAGCAACTCATACTTTCAGTGTTATTCATGACTTGACTGTTTTAACCAAGTATTCCCCATCTTAGGATCCAAAGAAGATTCCTGGCTGGCTCAAAATAAACAAGAATTACTTTCCTGATTTTGTATCACTTGACCCAAAGGTATCAATCATGTCTTGTTGCAAACTTACTTGTGCTACGGGATAGAACATTCCTGCAAGGCATAACAAGGTTGTAATAATTTGTGCGTTCATTTCGTTTGGAATAAATTGCCATGGTGTGGCAGAACGCTCCCGTGTGGGAAATTACTGGTGCGGAATTCTCCAAGGCCGAGGCTCACACGGCAGGGGGAATCTCGATCCGCTTTCCCAGGGTGACACGCTTCCGTGATGATAAGGACTGGCAGACTGCCACCAACCTTCCTCAGCTGCAGGTCTTTTCAACGGAATTATTTCTTGTATCTCGTATACCCAAAACCAAACATGCAAAAAGCATTTTTTTCACTGCTTTGCCTTTTATGTTAATAACCATTTACACATTTGGTTATTTTTGTCTTCCTCAGACTTTGTTTTCAAAGTCGAAGGAAAAGTTTGATGCAACTGAGTTGCTTGGATTGGGAGAAACTTCTGGCTCTAGTCCTTCAAGCCCTTCCAGGGAAGGAGGTCGTACTGACAACAAGCAGACTGCAGGTAAAATTTTGCAGAAATTTCACTTTATTTTACAGGTATTAGGCTCATGTAAGAACAGAGTGTTGAATTGGATAACAGGTATACAGTTAACAGCAGGAAGGTTCATCATTGGAGTCTTGATAAGGACTTTGGACTCCAAATACAGTCGTGGCCAAAAATATTGGCACCCTTGCACTTTTTTCAAAGAATACACCATTTCTTCCAGAAAATTGTTGAAATTAAAAAATATTTTGGTATCCACATATGTATTTCTTTGGTTTGCAGTGGAACAAAACAAAAAGCTGAAAAAATTACTAAATCTTAGATTATTTCACACAGAAATCCGAAAATGGCCTGGACAATATTATTGGCACCTTTTAGAAGTTGTGAGAAATAATTGGATTTCAAGCAGGAGATTCTCCTTTACTTTGGAATTGAACTTACCTCTGGCGAGTTGCAGATGCCTGCAATATAAAATCACTCATTCAACCAGTTTGAATGGAGAAAAAGAGTCATTCTGGTCTTTTGTGTCACTGTGTGTACCCCAATGAGCATGGAGAAAAGAAAGAAAACCAGAGAATTGTCTGAGGAGGTCAGACAAGATTGTAGTCAAGCATGGACAATCTCAAGGCTACAAGTCCATCTCCAGAGACCTTGATGTTCCTGTGTCCATCGTATGCAATGTTATCAGGAAGTTTAAGGCCCATGGCACTCTCACCAACCTCCATGGACGTGGCCGCAAGAGACAACATGATCGAAGATTGCAGCAAAGGATTGTTCGAATGGTGGAGAAAGCACCTCGATCAACTGCCAAACACATTCAAGCTGACCTTCAGACACAAGGTACGACAGTTTCAACTTGCACCATCCGTCGCCAACTCGATGAAAGGAGGTCCTATGGTAGGAGACCCAGGAGGACCCCACTGCTGAGAATGCCCAACTGGAGTTTGCCAAAACATACCTGAACAAGCCAAAATCCTTGTGGGAGAATGTCCTGTGGACAGATGAGACCAAATTAGAGCTTTTTGGTAAAGCACATCATCTCTATGTTTACAGAAAACAAAATGAAGCCTTCAAAGAAAATAACACCTTCCCTACAGTCAAACATGGAGGAGGTTCAGTGATGTGATATTTTGGGGTTGCTGTGCTGCCTCTGGCACTGGGTACCTTGAATGTGTACATGGTATCATGAAATCAGGAGATTACCAAGGCATTTTGGAGCACAATGTTCAACCTAGTGTCAGAAAGCTAGGTCTCCGTCGAAGGTCATGGGTCTTGCAGCAGGACAATGACCCCAGACACACTTCAAAAAGCACACAGAAATCATTCAAGACAAAACGCTAGACTGTTCTGAAGTGGCCAACAATGAGTCCAGATCTAAATCCCATTGAACACCTGTGGGGAGATCTGAAAACAGCAGGTGGGAGAAGGAACCCTTCAAATCTGGGAGAACTGGAGCAGTTTGCACAAGAAGAGTGGGCCAGACTGCCAGTAGAGAGGTGGAGGAAGCTCATTCATGGCTATAGGAAGCGCTTGACTGCAGTTATTTTGTCCAAAGGCTGCGCTACCAAATATGAAGTCTAGCGTGTCAATAATTTTGTCAAGGCCATTTCTTTTTATTTTCTGAATAAAAGGATATATTACGTTCTGAATCAAAAACCAAGGTTCTGTAATATTAACAGTGAAATAAAGAATTGTGGAGACTTATTACTTTTGTCAATTTCAACTTATTTTTAGAGAAAATTGTGAGTCATTTGAAAAAAGTGCAAGGGTGCCAATATTTTTGGCCACGACTGTACTTTCACTTATTTCACATGCTGTGGGGAGTGATATAACTTAGCAGTGATTGAGATCATCTTTTCAGGATCACGAGGCATTAAGGCTGGAGCAGCAGCTCCAGCAAAGGCTGGATCAAAGAAGGCTGGCACAGTGAAAGCTGATCCAGGAAAGGCAGCGGTAGTGAAAGCCACCCCAAAGAAAATTGTGATGGAAAAGATGCAAATTATAAAACAAACATCACAACCAGCAGGAGCGAAGCGCAAAGTGGAACATGAAGAGCCTGAGCAGGTACGAGAAATGTGTCGTGCTCATTTGCTTCAGATAACTTTAGCAGCATGCTCGCATTGAGTATTAATATGGTACGTGTTACTCTTCATTTTGCTTCAGACGCTGCTGGATATTTTCTCTGGAGTGCGGCTGTTCCTACCATCCACAGTTGAAGGATACGAGCAAGCACGCAGGTACTTTGTGGCCTACGATGGAGATCTGGTGCCCGGTCATGAACTGGCCACAGCCACACACGTTGTGGGCCAGGATGCTGGCGACGGGCAACAAGTTACCGTCGATTGGATCTGGAAGTGTATCAAGAGGCGAAGAGTTGTTCTGCCGTGCTAGGCCATCATCCTTAAATTTCCACTTTCCCTCACCTGTTATCCTTGCTCCCCTCTTTCCCAAAATCGAACCAAACAATTGTCATTCTTTACCATTTCCCTTTAATACATGCTGCTTCCTCCTCAAGAACTTTGCCACCCTTGCAAATATCAATAAATTATTGATTTTCTTCTCTCAGGAAGGGAAGTAAATTCATGACCCTAGTTTAGTATTGTTAAGAAAGGAAATTGATGACTGATCATTGCGTAACGTGATGGGAGCACGACTTTGCCGACCACACAAGCACTCCAGCTCTGCAATTTCTGCTTGTTCATCGGATGCTGCGATCGATGCCTCATCTTTTTGAACCGTTGGCCCAGAATGCTCAACCGAAGTTGCTGTTATGGAATATACTGCCATTCCGTTATGTTATGTTGCTCTACCATCCTGTAACACGAGCTAATTCCGAAACTTTACCGCAGCAGGAATGAGGGTGCCTTTTATAATTTAACAAGGATAAGGGAGTCCCTGCTTTATGTTGTACTTTTTGTGAAAATTAGTTGGTGAAGTATATTGCGATAGTGTTTTGGATATCAAGGTAAACCTGGTTTAGTTTTAATTTTGGGTTACTTAGGAGCTGGTGGTGGTTGGAGGGGAGTGAGGATGGGGGTTGGTATTTAGGGTAATGAGACGGAATACTGGAATCGCAAGCTGCAGAGTTCCTGTAAGTTTCTGGTATCCTTAGCTATCGATGCAAATGGGCACAGCAGCAGAGACATTCATAATGAAAGAGGTTACCCACAGCAAGCACCCGATCAAGGTGACGTGCTTCCACTCGCCTGCCGAGACTCGCTCTGAGAGGTGCAGGAATGCGGGCTGTTTCCTGGCCCGTGTGCACGCCCACACGACTTCTGCACAAGAACTTGTCCCGAGAACTGCTTTGGTTGACCGGTGGGGAAAATCGCGGGTGAGTTTGTGTCGGGGTGCGAAACCAGTTCGATTCAGATCTAAAAATGTAACATGGTGTTGATGTTTTACGATTGGAGAAGTCAACGTCGTGGTATATCATGTTCTGAAATGAATTTTTCTTTTTGAAAACCGTCTGGCCTTGTCTTATTTCTTGGCTCGAGAGAGATGTGTATGATGGCTGATCATCATGTCTGACCTGCTTGCCTCCACTTTCACCCACCGACCCTGTGCTCGGTTATATTAATCAGCCACAGCGTAATTAGCACGTTCTCTCACTCGCAAATCTCGCTGTTCACACCAACCAGGCCATGCTTGATCGATGGTGCTTTCTAATCTACCTATTCTTGTTTGCAATGACTGATTCTTCACTCTCTATCAGTTATATTTGCATGTTCCAGGTGTCCAGTATTTATATCAGTAATACCTGTATATTTTCTCAAATTGACTAACCCTTGATGTAATGTTTTTTTCTGTAATGTTGGCATTATTTAGTCATAATAGTGGTCCAAAAGCCTGATTTTGAGCAAAAAAAAACAACATATATGTCACATAAATAGGGAAATGCAACATGGGACCGTCTGCTTAATTGACCACTGAAAGGCTGTCTTACTGCATCATATAATACCGAGTTCATGTTGGGTCAGATTTCATTACATGGGATATAGAATCCTGTTCATCTGCCCAGTTGGAAGATGTAGATCTATTATCAGTGTTCCGTTATCCTGTTCTCCAAGAACCGAGTTTGAGATCTTCACAATTATGTGACATCGGCTTAAAAGTGGCAAATTGTAATTTTTCCTTTTTTTTATTTTCTTTATTTATTTTTATTTTTGAATCTTTTTTTTGTATAAATAGTGAAGATGCAGGGTGTACTTTAATGTAAATATTATTTTTGTCATGTTTTTCTAGGGTGGGGAGGATCTAGCAACGAAACGAGGTGTGCGATCGATTTATCGGATGTGCAAGTGACAAAGAAAACAAAAAAAAACAACCCAAAAACGAGCAATTTTCAGTTAACTGTCTGCGATCATGTGATGACGGTGCCTCTTCAATGTGATTACACAGCCCTGTGCACTCTGTTGTGAAATTTCGCAAACATCGGGGGCCTTCGTAATGTCGCAGCCAGAGAGACGACCTGTCAGCTCGATGGTAAAAACAATCATTACCATTACTCGTTATCATGAAAACTGACATTAAAACATTCCATATTTACTTTTTCAAATTGTGTTTGAAAATTTTATGCTGTCAGCCACAGCAAAACGTAAGCGGAAACCACAAGTTTGACACGCCGCCCTAACAAAAGGGCATTTTGACCTGTTTCCAAAAAAATCTATACTCTATTAATCTGTAGGATGTGGTTTGTGTCGATGCTCTCTTTAAAAATTAGTGAGTTAATTGTTGTTTCACATGTATAAAATAAACCCCTGAATAGGTAGTAAGTTTCTAGGCAAGAATGTTTAACGAGAAAATGAATATCAGATGCATTACCTGAGTTGGTTTCTGGGTATTTCATTTTTCATTGGTAGGATGACAACACAGGTATATAAACTAGGAATGTTTGGCATCATTTACCTTTTTATGCCCCTCATCTAATGTCGTTCTTGCGTTGATTTTTCGGGTCCATTGCCCTGGCTCTTTCATGCAAATCAAACACACCCTTGTATGCAGACATCCGTGTTGTGTAATCTCGGTTTGGGGGGGGGGGGGGGGGGTTTAACTGCCAAGAAAACGGAAATCTATTACAAACCTGCTTTGCTGGTATGGGACATTGCACCATGGAATAACGTCCGTCTGAGGACATGTTAAGGCTTGCACTTGCATGCATTCTGAGCCACCATGCATATTTGGGCCATTGTTGCCATGTCCTAATCCTGCTTCTAAATTTTCTGATCGTTCCAAAAGATAAACTTATTTGAAATGTGATCCCTTTCGAAATGGTTGGCCCCGGAGTAGACCTGAGACAATGCAAACCTACCCCTGCTGTTGTGGGAGAGTACCGGCAGAGGGAGATGTATCATTAAGCATGCCATCATTGGTAGGGTTGTGAAGCCGGCAATTCCCATGTGCAATTATAAGGACTAATACGATCCCATGGCAACTGTTAGGAAGAGGTCTCTTGATCATTACCGGGCACATATAGTTCCTAAATAAAGGGAACGCCGTAGGTTTAAAAATAAATGGAATTTAGATTAAGTAAAAGCGATGACCATTCCAGATTGCTTGACATTGGTACTCAAACCATTCCCAAGGGGTTTGCAGCTGAGTCCTTTTGTGACACTTCAAACCTTACCAGGCAATCTGTTGGATTCCCAATCCCATATTTCCCTGAATTATTCCCATTCTCTGCTAACAACTTACTCTCCAACTTCTCTTCTTTACTCCTTATGGCTCCTCAGATCATGTGCTCTTGGTCTGTTTCTTTGTTGGTCTTCAGGAATCCTTCAAGATGCTGCTGCATCTGGCAGTTAAATCGGGCAGAATCTCTTTCTATCCAAAATCGAAGCTCTTGGAAAAGGGATGTGATAGCGGGTAAATGGGAAACATGAAGTGATATTGGGACAACATTGTAATTCATCAAGCAAGGGGATGAACTAATAACAAAAGGACAAAGAAGAGGGGAGGAAATACTGTAACCAGCAAACAATAGGGTTGAGTTAGGTAGGGTGAAAGGGGGTAAAAGGAGTATAAGGATGGAGATATGGGGGTCGGTGCACCAGTTGCTTTGAATCCCCAAAGTGCAGAGTATGATTGAACTGTCTGGTGGGCCTGTTCTACAAACGGGGGGGAGAGAGGATAAAAGCAGTGGAGGTGTGTAGAAAGCCTGGATTTTGGGAGTTTAGCTAGGAGGTGATTCCTGGAAGTGCGTATGCATCCTGAGCAACTGGGGAGGGTCAGAGAGCTGAGATCAGAGGGAGCTAGACTGGGAGAGAGGCTGTTTGAAAAAAGAAAAGGTCACCGACTTGCCTATGATGCGAGAGCATAAAATGATGATTTTAAAGGTTAAAAAAACTATATAAGGAAGTATATACTTCAATATAGACTGTAAAAAGACATCGTTGAGTCAATTTAGGAGATGGACTTCACCGCGATACTGCACCCTCTCATATGCCATGCTCATTTCCCTGGGGCAGTGCTTCCTATTACGTACACCACCCTATATAACTTGTCCAAGTACCTGTACTACAAAACTGGAGGTTCTTGGAAATATTATGAAGGCGATTTGTGTTATACAATGTTTAAGTATATATTTAAATTAAAAAAATTTGTATACAGAATGGAGGCTCAAGTAAGAGCTGACACATTGAACATGAACACATGCACAGACACATAAAACATGCAATGAAGGGAGCAGGAGACAAGATGGGGAGAAAGAGGGAAGCGCACAAGCACAACAACAGTAGAGAACAAGGACGTCGGTAGATCTGTGGAAAGGGGAAGGTTGGGGGAGGAGGGAGGGGTACGGGTATAAAGCAAATGAACACTTCCAGGAATTTCAGGAAAGAAATTGGGGGTTTAAAAATGTGGATTTGGGGTGTTTTAACAAGGGTGTAAAAGATCAAGGTTTTGGATGGGGGAAGATAAGAGATGGTGGTGAACAGCTGTTTTACAGACTTGGAGGGATGAGAGGGATTGAAGAGAGTGTGGGAGTTTGTTCCAGAGGCGGGAGAAAAGAGGAAGGAAGGTGAGCAGAGAGTCTTATATTTGGCAGTTTCACCGGAAGAGGATTGCTGGCAGATTTAATTAATTCATTTAATTTCAATAAAGATTTGAACAGGTTTCATGGCAAATTAATAAATTCATTCCGGGTTTTACCACCTTTTTACCCAGTCTATTACATCACCCTATCTGACACGTTACATTTATTATTAGTAGCTGTTGTCTGTGTCCTTTATAACGTCCTTTAAAAACAGTAAATTTCGAGAGAGAGAGAAAAAAAATGTGAGATCCGGATGAATTCAGAGCCAAAGTATGGAAGAACGGCAGACTTGTCTTCCTATTCATATTCAAAATACAACATTCACTTTAAATAAGTTGTTCGTCGATCATAAACTGATAAGACTGACAGATGGAAGGATATGAACCAATTGCTTAACTCAGCTTTATGTTTCACATGCATGGGGTAAAAACTGCTCTATCCTAAGCATTGTTCACCCCAATGAGCCATTTCCACATACAGTGCATGACCAAAAGTATGTGGACACCCAAACATCATACATCTCATTCCAAAATCATGGGCATTAATATGGAGTTGGTCACCCTTTGCTGCTATAACAGCCTCCATTCTTCTGGGAAGGCTTTCCACGAGTTGTTGGAACATTGCTGTGGGGATTTGCTTCCATATACCCCGAGTGTGCCCCGATTTAGAATAGGTACACCGTATCCCTGCGCATCGTAAGAGCGTGACCAAGGGTTGGCGTCAGGAAGGGCATCCGGCCATAAAAACATTGCCTCAAACAGGGAACCATGATTGTCATGGGGCCCGCAAGGCTAACCCCCGCTCTAGTGGGGAAAAATGGCCTTAAAACGATCATTCATTCATTCATTAATTTGCTTCCATTCAGCCACAAGAGCATTCGTGAGGTCAGGCACTGATGTTGGGCGATTAGGCCTGGCTCGCAGTCGGCGTTCCAATTCATCCCAAAGGTGTTCGATGGGGTTGAGGTCAGGGCTCTGTGCAGGCCAGTCAAGTTCTTCCACACCGATCTCGACAAACCATTTCTGTATGGACTTCGCTTTGTGCACGAGTGCGTTGTCATGCTGAAACAGGAAAGGGCCTTCCCCAAACTGTTGCCACAAAATTGGAAGCACACAATCGTCTAGAATGTCATTGTATGCTGGAGCGTGAAGATTTCCCTTCACTTGAATTAAGGGGCCAAGCCCGAACCATGAAAAATAGCCCCAGACCATTATTCCTCCTCCACCAAACTTTACAGTTGGCACTATGCATTCGGGCAGGTAGCGTTCTCCTGGCATCCGCCAAACCCAGATTAGTCTGTCGGACTGCCAGATGGTGAAGCGTGATTCATCACTCCAGAGAACGCGTTTCCACTGTTCCAGAGTCCAATGGCGGTGACCTTTACACCACTCCAGCCAACTCTTGACATTGCGCATGGTGATCTTAGGCTTGTGTGCGGCTGCTCGGCCATGGAAACCCATTTCATGAAGATCCCGACGAACAGTTGTTGTGCTGATGTTGTTTCCGCAGGCAGTTTGGAACTCTGCAGTGAGTGTTGCAATCGAGGACAGACGATTTTTACGTGCTTTCAGCACTCGGCGGTCCCGTTCTGTGAGCTTGTGTGGCCTACCACTTTGCGGCTGAGCTGTTGTTGCTCCTAGACGTTTCCACTTCACAATAACAGCACTTACAGTTGAACGGAGCAGCTCCAGCAGGGCAGAAATTTGACAAAATGACGTTGGAAAGGTGGCATCTGATGACGGTGCCACGTTGAAAGTCAGCGAGCTCTTCAGTATGGCCCATTCAACTAGCAATGTTTGTCTATGGAGATTGCATGGCTGTGTGGTTGATTAGATATACCTGTCAGCAATGGGTGTGGCTGAAACAGCCAAATCCACTAATTAGAAGGCATGTCCGCATACTTTTGGTCATGTAGTGTAGAAATATATATATATATATATATATATATATATATATATATATATATATATATATATATATATATATATATATATATATATATATATATATATTGTTACGGACCGCGGATTAGATGTTATATTTGCCGAGCGGAGGCTCCGCGACCGAACAGTTATTCCCCGACTAAAACCCGATTCAACCCAAACGTTGGCCGTATCGCACCGCAGCTGCTCAATCTGGAAAACTCTAAAGCGACCGAATGCAAAGAGGAAGAAGACGTACAGAAGAGTAACTGGGTTTATTGTTATTCACACATATAAGCAAAAAGAAAGCAGTCACGTTTATTTACAGGGACATGAGACGCAGGTGACACAGTGAAATCTTTAGCTTATCTAACAGGCTTACTTACTACCCAGGGACAAGACAAAAGACAGACTACGAACACACTTACACGGGGAATGATGATAGGGATGGCTGGTGGATGGCTGGCGGGATAGGGAGGTCCAACTGGTCCTGCAGCACGATCGGCTCGTTGGGCAGCCGCCGTTCCTTCGCGGCCCTGCTCCAAACTGCCGTCCAGGCCCCACGCTGCTGTGGCTGCAGTTTCGGTGGCTCCAGCTGCTGTAGATGCAGTTTCGGTGGCTCGAGCTGCTGTAGAGGCAGTTTCGGTGGCTCAAGCACGCAGCTCAGCTCTGACGACCCAGCTCTTGTTTCCTCCCTCCTTGTCTCAACTCCTTCAAAGCTCATCTCTTGGACTCGACTCCTTCGGGAACGCCCCGCCGGCGGGTTATATAGGCCCCGCCCCTCAACCTTTGCGAACCTCCCCCAAACGCTCTTCCTCCGCCCTCTCAAACCAAACCCCTCGTGCTCGGTTGGTTGTTCAGGGCTGGCTCACTCCTCCCCTCTATGACGAGGTGGAGACACGCCCTTCTTCTCCGACCCTGCCTCGTGGTCAATGGCGGCAATTGGAGGGGATGTAATTGGCAATGGCAATTGAGGCCTGGCAATGACGAAAGGGGAAATGGAGGTTTTGGGAATGGGAATGAAGGGAATCTATCTCTTTTACTCGGTGCAATGGAGTATTATTCTAATGGAAGACAAGGCCTTACTCTAAAACACATAATAAGATATAAGCTATCGAACAGGGGCATTCTATGATTGGCTGACGTGTATGCTTATGGACTAATTACCGAGACGCCCTTTTTACCGTTATACAACTCTGGAGGCAAGAGGGGCCATATCCAACCAATGTTCATCACCATTTCCAATACAATACAATAAAAAAAATACAGTCCTCATATCCGCAACAATATATATGTATACTGCATATATATACAGTCACGCAACTGCATATATATACAGTCATGTGAAAAAGTAAGTACACCCCATGTAAAGTTTTGACTATTTCAACATACAGCTATTTGATCTTCATTTCAACAATATTGACAGATAAAGGTGATATAATATAACAAATATCATGAAACATTTACATTTTGTAGTCCATTGTATAATTTAAATAAACATAAATGCAAATTTCACATGTGGAAAAAGTAAGTACACCCCTACATTTATCACTACTTCAAATACCTAAAATTAGAATCGGGTGCACCAGCTCAGGTTCAAATGATTAGAACATTGTTGGAGAGGATCTTGGAGGAACCTGTCTTATTTAAACCTCAGACATTTAGTTTGGTTTGCACTTTGTTGTTGAAGTGTGTGGCGTCACCATGCCTAGATAAAAAGAGCTCTCTGAGGCCTTCAGAAAGAAGGTTATAGATGCCTACGAGTCTGGGAAGGGATTTAAAAAGATCTCCAAACAATTTGAAATCAATCATTCGACTGTCCGGAAGATAATATTCAAGTGGAGAAGATTCCAAACAACTGCCAACTTGTTCAGGCCAGGCCGCCCCAGCAAGTTCAGCCCAAGAGCAGACCGCAAGATGCTGAAAGAAGTCTCTCTTGCTGCCAGGTAGCTCTTGCCACTGTTGATGTCAAAGTGCACGAGTCTACCATTATAAAGAGGCTGCACAAATTTGATCTACATGGGAGGTGTGCCAGGAGGAAACCTTTGCTGTCCAGAAAGAACATCAGGGCAAGACTAAAGTTTGCCATTGAACACCGAGGCAAAGACCAGCACTTCTGGAACAATGTGCTCTGGACAGATGAGTCAAAGGTAGAGCTATTTGGCCACAGTACCAGAAGACATGTTTGGCGAAAACCAAAGACAGCATTTGACCACAAGAACCTGATACCAACTGTAAAGCATGGTGGTGGAAATATTATGGTTTGGGGCAGCTTTGCTGCATCAGGGCCTGGGCAGCTCACCATCATAGAATCCACTATGAATTCTTCATTGTACCCGAGGGTGCTTGAGGATAATGTGAGGCCATCTGTCGGAAAGTTAAAGCTCAACCGAAGGTGGACCTTGCAACATGACAATGACCCTAAACATACCAGTACGTCCACCAAGGAATGGCTGAAAAGATAGAAATGGAGGGTTCTGGAATGGCCAAGTAAAAGCCCAGATCTAAATCCCATCGAGATGTTGTGGGGGGATTTGAAACGAGCTGTGCATGCAAGAAACCCCTCAAACATCGCACAGCTTAAAGAATTCTGCATGGAGGAGTGGGCAAAAATTTCTCCCAGTCGATGTTAGAGACTGGTAGACAGTTATAAGAAACGCCTACTTGAGGTTGTTTCTGCCAAAGGGGGCAATACCACATATTAGAGCCAAGGGTGTACTTACTTTTTCCACATGTGAAATTTGCATTTATGTTTATTTAAATTATACAATGGATGACAAAATGTAAATGTTTCATGAAATTTGTTATATTATATCACCTTTATCTATCAATATTGTTGAAATGAAGATCAAATAGCTGTATGTTGAAATATGTTGAAAAAGTCAAAACTTTACATGGGGTGTACTTACTTTTTCACGTGACTGTGTGTGCGTGTGTGTGTGTGTGTGTGTGTGTGTGTGTGTGTGTGTGTGTGTGTGTGTGTGTGTGTGTGTGTGTGTGTGTGTGTGTGTGTATGTATGTATGTATGTATATATATATATATAAATATGTATATATATATGTATATATATGTATGTTGTTGAATGTATATATATATATGTATATATATATATATATATATGTATATATATATGTATATATATATATATATATATATATGTATATATATATATGTATATATATATATATGTATATATATATATATGTATATATATATATATATGTATATATATATATATATATGTATATATATTGTTATGAATTTGGTAATGCAACATCTAGAGCTAGGTAGATCTGAATAGGTAGGTATTCGGCTGTCGTGACAGGGACTCTACATGTAATAAGTTATTGATGTTCAGGCGGTTGTCGGGGTAAGATGTATGAGTGTGGATCTACCTGGAGATTCGAGTGTTAAATAGTGAGGGATTAAAGGTAACGCCCCTGTGAGTATCACCTAGTAATCAAACCTTTGTCCTTTATGGCACTGCAAACCACATAAACATTAGTTAGGTCCTTAGCGCAACATTAAATAATCCCCTTTCCCTGACAAGGACTTCGTATTAAATTGACAGGAAACCAGGTCAAAAACACCGCCATAATTGGCTGCCACCGTGTACACCTCCAAAGGCCTACAAACCTGGCCGGCACGTGTTATGCCGGGACCGCAGGGTCGCGTAACGGGGGAGATGTCAGGAGTCGCGGGAGGCTTTGATTGGCTGAGGAGTGCGCCAATGTGACGTCATCGGCGACCAATATAGGCGACGGTCGGACGCCGTCGCCATTTCAGGAGTTGAGTTGAGTTCGTGGCAAACGCAGACGCAGGCAGGCACCAGAGAGTTTGAGTCGCAAGTCACACGGAGTTAGTTCGCCAGTTGGAATTGGAGAGGACACGCCATTTCGGGCAGTCGCAGTCGAGTTCGAGCTTGGCAGTGAGCAATTGAGAAGCGAGTTGGAAGGACGAGACGTGCAGTCCCACCTGCGTTCTCTCCGGTCCTGTCTTCGTGCTTTGTGTGGGGATCGACCTCGTGTGAAGCTGCTGGCTTGCGTTGGGTGCTTTGGAGCGTGGTGCACGGACCTGGTGGGCGGCGAGAGGATCGGAGCCTGGTGGAGCAAGGCCTCGTGGGTGCATCGGGGCCGAGCGGTGCCGGGGTGGACGGCAAACAATACAAGACGACAAAGACAGATAAGCCGAGCTCCTTGTGTACATTTTACAAGACGTGTTATTTTCGTAATTAATCTCCCTCGTTTGTGTTTGCTGTCAGTCGTGTGGGGACGTCCCGATTTAGGTTTATTAGAGTTATTAGATTTACCGGCGGGCTTTTTCACTGGCTTTACTCTTCCTAATAAACCCTTATATTACTTTTTGTACATAATATCTGAACGCAGTTTTCCTGGGTGTTTGATTTTAATAGATAAGGTTGCGGAGCCTTCGCTGCGTCCCGCCATTCCGCGCGTTGGTGTTGAACTTGAATCCGCCATTGAGTTTTCGCCTCGGGAGTTAAAGTCTCGCAAATCGGTCATCCGTAACTGTGGTGTTAACTACGGTTACGCGACAAGTGGTGTCAGGAGTGTAGGATTTGAACCCGTCGGACAAATTTTTTGTCCGCGGCGAGACATCGACACGGTCGGACAAATTTTTTTGTCCGCGGGGAGACATCGACACGGTCGGGCGTACATTGCGCCCGACGTTCGAACGCAAAATTTTTATAGTCGAGGCGGAGAAATTTAATAATCAATCGGGCAAACGGAGCGCGATATCGCGTCTTCGTCAAATTTAAATTGTGTTTCAGGAATTATTAAAATAAATACGCGCGCGGGGTACGACCTTCCGGAAAGCGGATGTCGGAGGTCGACGAAATGGAGGTGCGTAGTGAGGCCTCCGTCAGCGTCGGGAGTGAGCCGGAAATGGGGGATAAGGAGGATAGCGTTGGAACTTTCCCCGCCGCTGGGACGGCCCCGATAGATCTCCAGACCATAGTAAATTTAATAAAAGACATGAGGGCTCAGAGTGAGCGATTGGGGAACCGGATGGATGCTCAGGGTGAGCGATTGGAGGAACAAATGGGAGAAATGAAAAGTGGGATGGAAAATAAAATGGAGTCCCAGGGGAAGGAATGTAGGGAAGGAATGAAGGGAATGAGTGATCGATTGGAGGAACAAATGGGAGAAATGAAAAGTGGGTTGGAAAATAAAATTGAAGGGATGGAAAATAAAATGGAGTCCCAGGGGAAGGAATGGAGGAATGAAATAAAGGAAAGGAATGAACAATTGGAAGGAAAAATTGGGGAAATGGCACAGCAGCTGGGGGAACGAATTGATGGCATAGAAGGGAGAGTGCAAAACCAAATTACGGACAGACTGGGGAAATTTGAGGGTAAAGTAGAAACTCAAATGGGGGCACAGGAGAAGCCAAAGGTGGCAAAAATTGAATCGGAACGGGGGGAAGCTAGATTGGGAACAGGAGAGAGTACGGCCCATGCAGATGTGCACGGGGCTCAGGAGCCGGGAATGGCAAAATTGGGAATTGCACAGGTAATGGCAATTGAAGTAAATAGGGAGACTGCAGGTGCAGAGGTGGATGGGGAATGTCCACAGGTAGAGGGGGAATGCCTGCAGGTAAACGTGGAGTGTCCACAGGTGAGCGGGGAAGGAAATTTGGAATGTGAGAGTTGGAATGGGGAATGTTTCCCACATTCTGGCCTGGTTGTTTATCGGGACCGTGTGGATGTCACAACACCCCAACCGGGGGATGAATTTGGAATTGTGCAGCACCAGGGCGGTGGTGCGGAGCAAGAGGGGGTAGAGTTTTTGGGGGTCCATGCAATGGAGCCGGACCAGGTATTTATTGGGGATATTGATCAAAGCCTGGCGGGGCCAGGAATGATTTGTAATGATGATGATGATGAGGATGATTTGATCCAGCGGCTGGAGACCTGTGACAGTCCCATGGAGGTAGAGCTTGTTCAGGCCCAAAGGAGTCTGGGGGAAGAGGTGAGTTGGTCCGAGGAGGTGGTTGGAATGACCGAGGGGACGCTCACTGTACACTGCTATTTGGAAACAGAGGCTCCAAAATTGGACAACCAGTTGGGGGAGTGTGTTGGCTCCGGGCTGGATTTGGATCTTGGAGGATCGGGAGATAGAGCTTCTGGAGATTTGGTCCCTGTAGGGAATTTGGATCAACTGCAGGGAGGGGCAGAACAACCGGTGGTAGAGGTTGTTCCCTGCAGCTGCGGGTTGGCAATGGGAATGAAAATTTGTAAAATAAAATGTAAAATAAAATTACAATGGGAAATTGATTTGGAGCAGCCATGGTGGGGATTGGTCCCCGGGCTGCGGGATTTGGACATGGAGAGGTCATGGGTGATGGCCTCGGGCAAAAGTTGCCCCTTTCAAAATTTGGGTATGCCGGCCAGCTGGGGGGCTGTGATGGCGAGATTTGGACGTGGGGTCCAGCCTTGGGTGTCGAGGTACGACCTGGGTCCCACGGGGGGTCTGGTGGAGTGTGGCGTCCCTTGTCCGTCGGGGCGCCGTCCGAGCTGGTGGCTCGGGCCGGCAGGGTCACCGGACCCTGGTGGGGGTTAAGACCTCCAGGGAGGTCCGAGGTGGTTTCTCAAGCCTGGGATGGCAAATATTGAGGACCACTGGGGGGAGGTGTTGTGGGTCGCGCTTTGGTGGTGGCACCGCAGATGGCCAGCTTGGGCCTGATGTAGTGATCACCCGGGCATGCGACCTGACACCCTCTCCCTGAGACTTTGGGACAACTGGCATGTGATGACCTGCCATGCCGTGTTGGTCGATGGACGCGGGTCAAACCGAATGGACAGGGATGGAGATAGCCTGCCGGACAACCATTGGGGCATCTGTGGAACGTGATGGTGTGAGTGACCTTCCACAGATGCTCCGTTATGATTTATGGACTCTCGGGTTGGGAAGAGAGCCATGGGGATGTGAATCGGGAGATGTGTAACGAGCCGAGCATATGGGCCATGCTCGGCTGGCATGTGTATGGCAAAGCATCCTTCTTTGGTGAGGTTAGTGAAATGTGATAAATGTTTAGCATGGGTAATCTGTGGGTTAGATGGAAATTTAAGGGTGGATTTAGAAATGCCATGGTGGACACTGTACAGTGACGCCATTATTGATCCAGGTGTGTAGACCAAAGTGTTGGAGGCTGTGATGAAATTAATAGGGTAGCAAGACACAGCTTTCATCTGGTTGCGGGGGCAACTGTGCTGATATTTGGGACGCGGGATGATGGGGATGTAGTTGTGTAGCCTGAGGGTCAACGTGGTGCTGTGCGTGTCCGAGGTGTGTGGACCATGTCTTCTGGGTGAGTCTCCTGGTGGAGCATGGCTGTTGACTGGACCTTGGTGTGGTCAAGTGTGGGTGAGCACTGGGGGGCTGCAGTTCTGTAGTCGGACTGGGGGATGATGGGGAGGTGCAGGGGACGTGGCTGTAGGGATGCCACGCACTGCGACCGTGCCCCCCAGGGCCGAGGTTGTGTGTGCGGTAGTGTGTGTTGTGGCAGCAAGTGCTCACCACATTGGCCAGCTGGGGCTGCTGCAGCTGTGTTCCTCGCAGGGGGGCCGAAGGATGGATGGTGGGTCGCGCCCTTATGGACACTCATGGGCCATGTTGGCGTTTTGACTGCTCACCTTGTCCCGGTGACCCTTGCACGGTAGAGGTGCAGAGCTGTCGTGGCCACAGGTAGTTGTGTAGTGATGATCACCGTTGGATGCGGATCCACATACCTGCCAGTGTAGTGGGGACAAAAGAGAAATTTGGAAGTATTTGGTAGGCCCAATGTGAAATTTTGGGAATTGTATGGGTGGATTGCACTTTGGACCTGACCAACCTGCAACTACCTGCACTTGAGGTGAGTGTTTTGAGGAGTACTGTCCCAGGCTTCAGGACTTGCTTTGGAAATTGGGGACATGTAAATTGGAGTTGGGAGGCGGGTGAGAGTGATGACATGGCCGGTGAGGGGATGGAATGGGAGCCACAGTGTCTTGTGGGTGGCGTATGTTTTTGTATTGTGGTTATGTGTTTTGATGTGGTCGTGAGAGTGGAACCTGGAGAGTGTGTGATGATTATTGGAGATAATGAGGGATGATAATTGTGCTTTTGGAAATGTACTTTTGGGAAGATGTGATGGTTTAAATGTGAACTGGGGGGATTTCACATGTAGCAGGCCATGGCAAGCCTTGTAACACCTTTTACACCATCTATGAATTGTACTGAATTGTGCTGAGTTGTGTGGAGAATTGAATGGCAGCGGGGGAGGAAGTGTGTTTTGGGGACCATGGGTGGGGAAGGTGTGTGTGTCCGCAGGTACAGAGCAAGCTCTGAGGAGCGATGCCTGCGGGCCCCCCTCTGCGGCAATTACCCCTGGCAGCCGGTGGTAACTGGAAATTGGAGCTCGTCGGTGGAGGGTCTGGTTGGGCGCCGCGGGGTGAGGAAGTCCCCCGGTGACCCGTGTTGCTGCGTGAAAGCAGGAGGCAAAGGAGCCTGGTGTGTGTGGAGACCCTCACCGGCGAGGTAACGGCGGAAAGGGGCTGTTGGGCTGTCACGGGGCCAAGAGGTAAAGGGGGGGGGGGGGGGCAATGAATTTGTAAGTCGGTTGACTTGTTTTTGGGACTGCGGGCACCACAGCCTGATGCGCCCCCACCATCTTTTGTGCGGTACCTCCCCGCTGCCTAGTTGAGGAATGCACACACACATGAATGACATCAATGCCATGGTCCTGCAGGGGGTGTATTGGGAATAAGTGCTTTGTTGATTTTTGCAATGCCTTGATGACCTATGGAATGAGAATGAGTGGTTAAGGGGTCTGTGTAGCATGAATGTGGGCGAAATCCACCGAGCCGTGTCACTCACCTGTAACATCTGGACGGGGCCCGTGGAAATTTAGGGGGATGCATTGGGGATGGCCCCGCAGGTAAGGTTGTGTCTTGTGGCATCCACCGGGGGACGCGGTCTGTAGACCGGGGTATGTACAAAGGTTAGAGTTTTGAGTTTTGGAAAGATGGTTAAGTTTTGTGGTTAAGTTAGTGTTGTGTGTTGTTGTTTCCTCCCTCCACAGGAACAACGAAGAAGATGTACATACTTGCATGATGGTTAAGGGGTTCAGCATGTTAAGGAAGTGTAGGTAGGTAGTCCGACTCACTTCCCACAGCCCTTCCTGATTTATTTCATAGGTTAATTAAGTGTGTGACAGTAAGTGTTAAGGCTGGAATGGTAGCCCTGCGGTGAACCTTGCAGGAGCTACGGTTCCAGGGGGGGGGCTGTGTTATGAATTTGGTAATGCAACATCTAGAGCTAGGTAGATCTGAATAGGTAGGTATTCGGCTGTCGTGACAGGGACTCTACATGTAATAAGTTATTGATGTTCAGGCGGTTGTCGGGGTAAGATGTATGAGTGTGGATCTACCTGGAGATTCGAGTGTTAAATAGTGAGGGATTAAAGGTAACGCCCCTGTGAGTATCACCTAGTAATCAAACCTTTGTCCTTTATGGCACTGCAAACCACATAAACATTAGTTAGGTCCTTAGCGCAACATTAAATAATCCCCTTTCCCTGACAAGGACTTCGTATTAAATTGACAGGAAACCAGGTCAAAAACACCGCCATAATTGGCCGCCACCGTGTACACCTCCAAAGGCCTACAAACCTGGCCGGCACGTGTTATGCCGGGACCGCAGGGTCGCGTAACGGGGGAGATGTCAGGAGTCGCGGGAGGCTTTGATTGGCTGAGGAGTGCGCCAATGTGACGTCATCGGCGACCAATATAGGCGACGGTCGGACGCCATTTCAGGAGTTGAGTTGAGTTCGTGGCAAACGCAGACGCAGGCAGGCACCAGAGAGTTTGAGTCGCAAGTCACACGGAGTTAGTTCGCCAGTTGGAATTGGAGAGGACACGCCATTTCGGGCAGTCGCAGTCGAGTTCGAGCTTGGCAGTGAGCAATTGAGAAGCGAGTTGGAAGGACGAGACGTGCAGTCCCACCTGCGTTCTCTCCGGTCCTGTCTTCGTGCTTTGTGTGGGGATCGACCTCGTGTGAAGCTGCTGGCTTGCGTTGGGTGCTTTGGAGCGTGGTGCACGGACCTGGTGGGCGGCGAGAGGATCGGAGCCTGGTGGAGCAAGGCCTCGTGGGTGCATCGGGGCCGAGCGGTGCCGGGGTGGACGGCAAACAATACAAGACGACAAAGACAGATAAGCCGAGCTCCTTGTGTACATTTTACAAGACGTGTTATTTTCGTAATTAATCTCCCTCGTTTGTGTTTGCTGTCAGTCGTGTGGGGACGTCCCGATTTAGGTTTATTAGAGTTATTAGATTTACCGGCGGGCTTTTTCACTGGCTTTACTCTTCCTAATAAACCCTTATATTACTTTTTGTACATAATATCTGAACGCAGTTTTCCTGGGTGTTTGATTTTAATAGATAAGGTTGCGGAGCCTTCGCTGCGTCCCGCCATTCCGCGCGTTGGTGTTGAACTTGAATCCGCCATTGAGTTTTCGCCTCGGGAGTTAAAGTCTCGCAAATCGGTCATCCGTAACTGTGGTGTTAACTACGGTTACGCGACAATATGTATATATATATATATATATATGTATATTGTTACAGACACGACCTTGATGTTATGGTGGGCCGAGCGGAATGGCCGCCGTGTCCGCACAAGTTACCCGATTATACTCGAACCTTGGCCGAGTCGCGCTACGCTAGATCAATGAAGGAAAAGGACACAACGATTGGGATTAAAATGACACGACACCAGGGATACGGTTCTCAAGACCTCCGGAGGAGGTTATAATATGGCGGAAGGTTAGATTACAGTGGTGAGAGGGACAGCATAGGAAGATAGGCACTTAGACACAGTCTTACATTAGCCCCGACAGACGACAGATAAACGGGACAAAACTGACTCACACGGGGATTGATGGCAAGGAAAGCGGGTAGTCGATGGCTCAAGGTGCACTCTTGGCTCAAGGACAGAATCGACCCGCTCCGGTCCAGAGATGCGGGAGGTCTCACTCAGCGCTCGAAGGTGACTTTCTTTCTCCTAGCTGGGGGCGCATCTGACGTCACGTCCGGTAAGTCGCTGCATATATCCGGCGGGGAGTGACACGCCCTCGGCTAGTTAGCTCCGCCCCAGATGGAATCGGTCCGCCCTTCTTATTGGGTGCGGGGGGGTTACCGGCTCCGCCCCTGACGAGGAGCTGACAGCCGGCCCCTTCGTGGTAACCCCGTGGAGCGCATGGGCAATGGCGGCTAACCACGCCGCAGTGAGGACGCACACTCCCCGTGCCGCGCCGCCCCCAATCTCCTCTGTTGTTGTAGTTGTAGTTGTTGTTGTTGTTGTAGTAGTTGTTGTTGTTGTTGTTGTAGTTGTTGTTTCATGGGGAAGATGGGAGGAGGTAAGGGGAGGTCCTAAACTCACTACTGGTGCCATACAATCACATTCTGGTGCAACGAAGAGTCAGAATTAATGGAAACGAGTCCTTAACTGACATAGACTAAGAATAACTAGCAAGATGTCCGAAAGTTGTCTACGTGAGATGCGGTGGACCTGGGCACGACATTTAATGGGGGAAAAAGGGGAAGGTCGGTTCTACAGAGTGTTATTTACAGGCAATGGGACTAGGGAATGGGGGATTGGGGATAGTTGGGGAGTATTGGGGAAATAGGGGAATATTTACAAGCGGATATGGAGGCCAAATGCCATATTCGCAACATTGCACCCTTCTCTACCCTCGGGGCGTCCCGACCCGATAAATTTTTACCTACTTTAGTGTGGCACGCAGATGTCGTTCCCTCTACTATTAACTCTACCCTGAGTGCGACAGTTTTACAGATATTCACAAATGAGTAAATATGTCCCCCTGCGACGTTGCACCCTTCTCCTCACAGAAACACACCCACAGGATAACCGAATCCAGAAAGAATTCGCAAACTAAACATACAGCCGGTAGGGAGCATTATTTACACAAGACTACGCTGATATTTACACTACGATCCAGGACCTGTTTTTGGAGGAACACATGCAGATGTTATGCATAGAGAGAGCACGCATGCCAGCATCGATACACCAACCCACGAGTGCTCTGTGGCCTTACGGCCTTTAATAATGTGCAGAGCACCCCATCCAAGCACCAAAAGCACCACCCCAGCACCAATCGGTGCAGTCACCATTGTTCAATGAATAAAAATAAATTCAACAACCCCTAACCCTGCAGGTGTCTCTTGCTCTTCGTGTGGTGCACTTGGCCTTCTTACTTCCTTAGAAAATAAAGAAAGGCGCCAACCGCGTCCATTTCCTTATTGTGGCCGTCAGGGGGCCAACTATTAGTGGTTCACCTGTATGGCATAGGTGCCACGTTGACCCATAGGTCCATCCATGGGTGGTGCTTGGCCGCAAAAGAACTGCGGTCCATTGTGGGTGGCCACCAAAATTGCGGTCCATATGGTGTATCGATCCAGGCAGCAAGCAGCGAAAGTGCAGGCCCACAACTGCGTAGCCAGCACCTCTCGCTCTCCTCTCTCTCTGCCCCAAAGCCAGATCCTCGGAGGTGGGAGACAAAAGAAGCAGACAAGTGAGTAAGGTGGTAAGGGCGCAAAAGTGCACGCAATGCAAGGTAATGCACACTGGGGGCACATGGGAACCAGGTGAGACAGGTACGTTCCTACCGTACGCCCCCCCCCCCCCAACCAGGTAACCTACATGGCCCCTCCCTTACCCCTTACTGTATCCACAAAACACAACACTACCCATAAACATCTATTTTACAAATCAACAAACATCCCTACTGTCTTCCCCGTTCCTCCCATAAACCAAATTCGTCTTCTCTCCCTCCTAACCAATCAAATTTGCCATTTTCAACTCTCATCAAAATTTGCCATCTCCAACTGAACATCAAAATTTGCCATTACCAATTCATCATCAGTCCCTCCTAAGGAGGGAGAGATGGAATCACCCCAATGTCTCATCCACGTCGTGATGCGTCTCACAAATCCTCACAGCAATTCTCATTTCCTGCACACAGAACAAAGAAAACACAGGTGTGGAGTCATCATCATCACCACAGGTAAGTGTACAGACTGGATGGATGGATGTACAGGGTCTGCTTCTACTTTTCTGACCTGACATCTCACACCTGTCCTGCCTTTTCACACCCGCACGTGCCGCGTGTTCTCCGGCTGGATAACGGAATCTGCTTTTGATGGTACGGAATACGGAATCGAAAGGCCCGCTCCCGTTGTTTGTGGCCGTGGCCTTGTTTGCCGGTGGCCTTGTGGTCTTGGTGGCCTTGTGGCCTTGTTTGCCGCTGTGGTCTTGATTAGCGGCTGCAGTCGTTTGCCGCTGCGTTTGCCGCTGCGTTTGCCGCTTTGCCTCCTCGACCTTGGCCTCGTACTCGTCCCTTCGCTCCTGCCTGGCATGGCTCTGAAGTACTCCGCCGCAAGGCTTCTTCTGCTCAATACCCGCTCCACCCCATCATGCATCTCTGCCATCAAATCAAATGGACTCCTCCGACGACCCAGGTACATTCACCGTGGCTCCGGTCGCAAGTTTGTTTATTTGCAATCAGGTCACTCCATCCCCGTCCTCTGGTCGGCTCAGCGCACTCTCACTCTTCGTCCCAGCGCACCTGGTCACAGCAACCCACACGATCGCACCTCTTGCCTACGAACCCTGGCTAAATCACCTGAATTCATCCCTGCTGTTCAAAACAACATCAAGCTCACCCTGTTCAACACCCGGTCCCTCAACAATAAATGCCTCATCCTGAACGAATACATCCTGGATAACAAACTGGACTTTCTCTGTCTCACCGAAACCTGGCAACAACCTCTGGACTACTACACACTCAACCTCACCACACCCAATGGATATTCCTACGTCAATAAACCACGCTCGGAGGGCCGAGGTGGTGGAATTGCCGTTATCCACCGTCAAGACATCAAGACCAACCTCATCTCCATCTCATCTGCTCCATCATTTGAACACCTGGCTTTAAAACTCTCTGGTCACACGCAGTCAGTCATGGCTGTCGTCTACCGCCCTCCCAAACCACACCCATCATTCCTGTCTGACTTCTCCTACTTTCTGACCCAGCTATGTTCCCTCTCCCCCTCAATCCTCCTCCTTGGTGATTTCAATATCCACATGGACTCCACTGACTCCACAATAACCACTGACTTCACTGATTTACTCACCTGCTTTAACCTCACTCAACATGTCGACTTTCCTACCCATATCCGTGGTCACATTTTGGACCTTGTCTGCTCCACTGGATTAAATTTGCACCATCTCTATGGCTCCGACCTCACCCTCTCTGACCACTTAGCCATCACTCTGACCATCAACATCCCCGCCCCAACACCAAGGCATTATCGCACAATCAACTTCCGTAAGCTAAACGCTCTTTCACCTACCTCATTCTCATCCACCCTCTCTGAAAAAATGTCCACTTCTCCCTTCATTGACCTCCACACCCCTTCCGACCTCACTGACTACTACAACCACACTCTCTCCTCCTGCCTTGACCAGCTTGCGCCTGTAAAAACCAAAACAGTTTCTTTCACCCATTCTGCTCCCTGGTTTACCCCTGAACTCCACCTGATGAAAACTCGTGCTCGCCAACTTGAAAGACTCCGCAATAAAACGGGTCTCACAGTTCACTCCCAAGCCTACAAGGACCACATACAACACTACAAAGATGCCCTCTCCCGCGCCCGCTCTGCCTACTACTCTCAAATTATCCACTCTGGCTCCGGAAACCCAAAAGCACTCTTCTCGACAATAAACAAACTCCTCCGCCCCCTGAACACCACCACCCAGTCATTCACAGTAGACAACTGCATCTCCTTCCTCTCTTTCTTCCAACGCAAAATTGACAACATCTACAACAGCTTGACCACCGCCGCACCCGCTCCCCCTCCAACCACCTGCCCCCCCTTGTCCTGCCATCCCCTGTCTCGGTTCTCCCCAATCTCTCCTACTGACCTCTCTGAACTCCTCATAGGAATGAAAACTGCCACCTGCACTCTTGACCCCATCCCCTCCAGCTTTGTCAAAGCCTCCCTCCCTGCTCTCTCTCCACTTATCATTGCAACAATAAACTCCTCCCTGTCTACAGGCATCGTCCCACCTTCCCTCAAAATTGCTGCTGTTACCCCCATTCTAAAAAAACCTGGTCTAAACCCTGACACCCTAAACAACTTCAGACCCATCTCCAACCTACCCTTTCTGTCAAAAGTTTTGGAACGCGCTGTAGCCACTCAACTCAAACATCATCTCTCTGCCAATAACTTGTATGAAACATTCCAATCCGGATTCCGCTCCAACCACAGTACTGAAACTGCTCTCCTCAAAATCACCAACGACCTTCTCCTCTCCTCTGACGCTGGCAACCTCAACATTCTCGTCCTCCTCGACCTCAGCGCTGCCTTTGACACCATCGATCACACTATCCTCCTCACCCGACTTGAATCCACCTTTAACGTCACCGGCACTGCCCTCTCTTGGATTAAATCATACCTCTCTGACAGATGCCAGTTCATCTCCATCAATAACTGCAAATCCCCCACTGCTCCCCTCCCCCAAGGTGTCCCCCAAGGTTCAGTTCTTGGCCCCCTCCTCTTCATCCTTTACCTGTCCCCGCTCGGTCACTTAATCCGCCGTCATGGTCTCCAATTCCACTGCTTCGCCGATGACATCCAGCTTTTCATCTCCACCAAGTCCGTCTCCACCGACACCCACTCTATCCTGACAAACTGCATCACTGAAATAAAATCCTGGCTTCAAATCAACTTCCTCAAGCTTAACTGTGATAAATCTGAAATAATCATCATTGGCCCAAAAACGCTCACAAAATCCACCCATAACTTTGCCCTCAACATCGACGGTATCCCAGTATCCACCTCCCCTCACATCCGGAATCTTGGCGTCATCTTTGACCAAACCCTTTCCTTCGACAAATACACTAAACAGATCACAAAGTCAGCCTTCTTTCACCTGAAAAACATTGCCCGTCTCCGCTCATCCCTCTCCTCCACGGCTGCAGAAACCCTCATCCACGCCTTCATCACCTCCCGTCTGGACTACTGCAATAGCCTCCTCTATGGTTCACCCTCAAAAATCACCAATAAACTCCAATACATTCAGAACTCCGCTGCCCGTCTACTCACTCATTCCCGGACCCGTGACCACATCACCCCCGTCCTTTACAAGCTTCACTGGCTCCCCATCCCCCAGAGAATCCAGTACAAAATCCTCCTCCTGACATACAAAGCCCTCCATAACCTGGCCCCATCCTACCTGGCTGACCTCCTCTCCAGACACACTCCCACCCGCAACCTCCGCTCTGCTGGTACCAACCTCCTGACCCCCTCCATCCGGACCAAATTCAGATCCTGGGGGGACAGGGCCTTCTCCATCGCTGCTCCCACCCTCTGGAACTCACTACCTCACACCATCAGAGACTCCTCCTCACTCACCACATTCAAAACATCACTAAAGACCCACCTGTTCAACGCTGCATTCAACATTCAACCCACAGCATTTAACCCCTGACTATCTCTTCTCCTTCTCCCTCCTTTTGCTTTAAATATTTCCCTATTGATTCTTGTCTTGTCTTTTTGATTCTTGTCTTATATATATGCCGTATATCGCTGCTGTTTGTTTTCTTGATTCTTGTCTTTTTGCAATTGTTGTTTTCATGTATTGTTATGCATTATGTTTTCCACTCTGTCAAAGCGCCTTTGGGCTTCTGGAAAAGCGCTATACAAAATAAATGAATTATTATTATTATTATTATTATTATTAAGTGGCTGCGTATGGTGCGACAGGTTCATCAATCCTAACTATTTCTTAAATGACTTTAACAACTTTACACTACCCGGGGTCTTTCTCCGGCCAAACCATTGGCCCTCTTACACTATGGGTTCTAAAAACCAATTCCCATTGGCCAAACTGTGGTGCTTTTCAATTTGGGGTCTCACTCCCCCGATTCATCTCCCGGTGCCCTCGCACAATTTCTGGGCTGTGGCGTGTACCTCTCCCAGTGGGTCTACCCACCTGCACACCTCCACCACTGCAGTTGCCTCCGAGCTTACCTGCTCCTTACCCTAACCTAACTACCTGGGGAAGGCCCTCTGGCGCTCTCCCCACTCGGTGCCCTCTCTGGCACTGGGCTACCCGATCCACACCCGGGATCCTCAGGCACCCACTCACAACTACCGGCTCCCAGAGCCCACCTGCGGCCTCACCTGGCCGACATCCTCACAGTGGTGGAGTGCCCAACCAACTACACACACTAACAGGCTACACGCCCAGCCATTTCCACAACACTAATGCACCCATCCACAACACCATTCTGCAACCGCACCACAAATGCCAATATCCAACCACAATTTACCTGTACCCTCTACCTAACACTTACACTACCCGCCCCGGGTATCCGTGATGGGGTCCACTCTTCCCCCATTCACACCTTCGCACCATGCACACCACTCCGTACCACTTACTCCAACTCTCTCCACACACCTGTACCTGCACACCTGTGCTCTCACACCTGGTGCCACCTGCACCCTTCTCTCCCCAAGCGCATTCGCGCTGATCCACACACTCACTACTCACACACTGTTCCACACACCTGTCCAGTTGCACACCTGTGCAATCACACCTGTTCAATTCTCACACACACAGCATCATCTCAGCTAACTACTCCCTTCTAAAACTTGCGCTTCCCAGTCGTCCCTTTAAACTATTGCGCTCCCACGTCATTATCATCCAAACTAATCTACCTGCGTCCCCACTACAGGTATCAGTCACTACCTAACCTTATCATCACCTAATGTCATCTTCGCTAGATCCCTATCAATATAACCTAACCCACCCGGGCTAGTTTTCACTGCCATACACCCCATAAGCTATAGCTCCTTTGCCCCACATGGGAAGGGTGGCAGGGATGCCAGCCTTACCCACCGGGCCCATCGCTCACTACCAATTTTGCACATCAAATTTCAACAAATCAAAAATTTGCCAATCACTACCCATCATCTGCCAATCACTACTGCCAATCCCTTGCCAATCATCAAATTTTGTTTTTCTCTAATTTTGGGTCCAAAACACTAACCTCATCACCCAGTCTACTCACTAATGCCTCTCGGTGCGCCAATTCCTGTCCAAAGCCCGGCTTCGTAAAGCCAAGCCATGAATGCGGGTTGTTCTGTGCCAGCGGCTGGATGCGTCCGGCACTCGGTGCAGGGACGGGGGCTTACCCGGGCCGAGATCCCACGCACCATCTCGGCGTGGAGCCATCCAATGTCCCGATCTCGACCTGCCGGACTGCCTCAACAAAAAGTGGTCGCCATGACGACCCTTTCTATCGGGCTGCCCGCTCCGCCTAGTGGAGCACGGACGCGGCCGTTCAAAGCGAGGCCCAGCACGCACCGAGGGCCCAATTCGGCTAAAAGTCGCTCTAACCTCTAAACCGGTTACCGTCGATGCTTCACCTGGACGCTTACACCCCGCAGCCCGTTCCTTGCTCACACATCCAGCCGTTTCCATGCTCCTCGTACCTTTCCTTACACACCCAGGTACACCCATTCCACTCACAGCCTTGGTCACACACCTGACCACCGAACACTTTGGCACACATTCGTTGGTCGCACACCTCACCAACACACCTCTTCGCACCCCCTCCTCGGTCACCTCCTCTGTGACAACCACAGGTGTGCTCTCACTCGCACACCCAACCACGTGCCTCACTACCAATTCCAGCGTGCATTCCCACTCACGCTCTACCATTCCAGGTGTGCATCCTTTCTCACCTGTCACAACCAACTCACGCTCCGTGTCACTCGTACTACTCTCACCTCCACTCTTGACAGCGCACTCACCCTTACTCTTGACAGCGCACTCTTTCCCCATGCACCTGTCCGTCACACACCTTTCTCGCGCACACTCTTGCGCACACTCTCCCGTTACACCCTCTGTAACACTTACCACACCGCGCTTCCATGTGCTCCCTCGCACACGCGCTACGACCGACTCACTCTCGCCAGCACCCTCACTCCTTGGCACGCACTTTTTCCTCACACACCCCAGAGTCGGACTTTCTCGCACACCTCCTTTTTCGCACACCAGACCTGTCGCACACTTCACCAATGGCCTCTCACGAACACCCGGGTCCATCTCGACCCCCAAGCTTCTTAAATCACCTGGCGCATCATACGCACGACCATATTGGTCACCACTTACACCGGGTCCTCTTCCTCTTCGCTTCTCCTCCATCACCTGCGAATCCCTCATCCGGTTAATGGGCACATCATCACGATCCAAACACAGACTTTGGACCAATTCTTTTATCTCCTCTTTTATCTCTTTCTTATCCCCTCTCCGTCGCTTCTTAATTTCGCTCATCCCTTCTTCCACTTCTTCTAATTTCTGCTTCACCTCTTTTATTCCCCGGTACGTCTCCTCAAGCTCGTCCTCCAAGGCTACCTTGACCGTTTCCATGTGCGTCCTCACCTGCCGGTCCTTCGTCTCCATTACCTCTATCACCTCGTCCAACCTCGTTGTCAGTCCCTCACGTACCATCTGACATTCCCTCTTCGTCGCTATTAAGTCATCTTTTAGTTCTTTCTGTGTCGCCTTTAACCCTCCTAATACCGCAGTGTTCCTTTGAACCTGCTCCGTTAGTCCTTTTTGTCCCTCCGTCAGCTGTTCCACCTCCTGCGTCAGGTCCTCTATGCCCCCTTGCAATTTTACAGTCCCCTTTCTCACCTCCTTCTCCATGTGCTCCTTACAGTGCCTCACCTCCTCGCGCACTCCTCCGACCTCCTCACTCACACCTCTTCTGATCTCCTCTCCCATCACTTGCATCTCCTGCCCAGATGCCACCCTCATCTGCTCCATTTCCTCCCTGTGAGCATCCAGTTTGGTTTCTACCCCCATTCTGACCCCCTCTATCTGCTGCCCCATTTGTTTAACTTCCCTTTCCGCTTGGTCCCTCATGTCCCTCAATTTGCCTTCCATCCTGTTTTCTAACCCCTCTAACCCATTTTTCACTCCCTCTATCTGATTCTCTTGAGCGGCCATTCTGTTTTCTACCCCCATTAACCCATTCTTTACCTCTTTTATCCCGTTGTCTAACCCCTCAAAATTATTGTCGAACTTCCCAAATTTCTTGTCTAACTCCTCACCGGTACCCCTCGCTTCGTCCCTCATTACCCCCATTTGGTTTCCCATTTGTCCCATACTGCTTTTCAAACCTCTAATTTGGTCTCCCAATTGCTCACCCATTTGTTCCATAAGGGCCCTCATTTGCAACATAAAAAGGTTCGGATCCACCAGGGGCGCTGCCACGGTCGCGGGCGCGGTGACCAGCGAGGCGCCATTTTGCGCCCCCGCAACGTCGGGCGCAACGACGCTATTTTGTGCGTCTGCTACCCTCGCTGCTTCGCTCTCCTCGCGTCCCTCAATTTGGTCCTGGACCGACCCTGCCTCACTCTCCTCTACCGGAACCCAGCTGTCTTGATCCGCCATAGCGCGACTTTCAAAATTCGGGTTTTTATTTTCGTAAAACAAATTCCAATTTCGCCGTTATAATTTTGAGCGCGGGAAACGCGCTCCGGATCGAATTCTACCTCCCCAACACCAATTGTTACCCTAGTGGTACAATTGGTGTTCCAAAATTTGGGCTAAATGAATTTAGTCCCAGGTCCGAATCCGACACTCCTGACACCAATTGTTACAGACACGACCTTGATGTTATGGTGGGCCGAGCGGAATGGCCGCCGTGTCCGCACAAGTTACCCGATTATACTCGAACCTTGGCCGAGTCGCGCTACGCTAGATCAATGAAGGAAAAGGACACAACGGCTGGGATTAAAATGACACGACACCAGGGATACGGTTCTCAAGACCTCCGGAGGAGGTTATAATATGGCGGAAGGTTAGATTACAGTGGTGAGAGGGACAGCATAGGAAGATAGGCACTTAGACACAGTCTTACATTAGCCCCGACAGACGACAGATAAACGGGACAAAACTGACTCACACGGGGATTGATGGCAAGGAAAGCGGGTAGTCGATGGCTCAAGGTGCACTCTTGGCTCAAGGACAGAATCGACCCGCTCCGGTCCAGAGATGCGGGAGGTCTCACTCAGCGCTCGAAGGTGACTTTCTTTCTCCAAGCTGGGGGCGCATCTGACGTCACGTCCGGTAAGTCGCTGCGTATATCCGGCGGGGAGTGACACGCCCTCGGCTAGTTAGCTCCGCCCCAGATGGAATCGGTCCGCCCTTCTTATTGGGTGCGGGGGGGTTACCGGCTCCGCCCCTGACGAGGAGCTGACAGCCGGCCCCTTCGTGGTAACCCCGTGGAGCGCATGGGTAATGGCGGCTAACCACGCCGCAGTGAGGACGCGCACTTCCCCGCGCCGCGCCGCCCCCAATCTCCTCTGTTGTTGTAGTTGTAGTTGTTGTTGTTGTTGTTGTTGTTGTAGTTGTTGTAGTTGTTGTTTCATGGGGAAGATGGGAGGAGGTAAGGGGAGGTCCTAAACTCACTACTGGTGCCATACAATCACATTCTGGTGCAACGAAGAGTCAGAATTAATGGAAACGAGTCCTTAACTGACATAGACTAAGAATAACTAGCAAGATGTCCGAAAGTTGTCTACGTGAGATGCGGTGGACCTGGGCACGACATTTAATGGGGGAAAAAGGGGAAGGTCGGTTCTACAGAGTGTTATTTACAGGCAATGGGACTAGGGAATGGGGGATTGGGGATAGTTGGGGAGTATTGGGGAAATAGGGGAATATTTACAAGCGGATATGGAGGCCAAATGCCATATTCGCAACAATATATATATATATATATATATATATATATATATATATATATATATATATATATATATATGTATGTATATATATATATATGTATATATATGTATATATATATATGTATGTATATATATATATGTATATATATGTATATATATATATGTATGTATATATATATATGTATATATATGTGTATATATATATATGTATATATATGTATATATATATATATGTATGTATATATATATATGTATATATATGTATATATATATATGTATGTATATATGTATATATATGTATATATATATATGTATGTATATATATATATATATGTATATATATATATGTATGTATATATATATATATGTATATATATGTATATATATATATATATATGTATATATATATATACATATATATATGCTGTACTATTATTATTATTGTTTATTCTGCGCCCCCCTACCTCCGGAGCTGTGTAAAGGTGAAAGGGCATCCCATAATTAGTCCACAAGCATACACATCAGCCAAATAATAGAATACCCCTGTTGATAGTTATCTCTTATTCTGTGTTTTAGGGTAAGGCTGTGTCTCCCATTAATTGAAGTACTCCATTGCACTAGTGAAAGAGAATAGATCCCCTTTCCTTCCCATCCCCAAAATCTCCATTCCCTTTTACATCCCCTCTGGTCATTGCCGAGCCTCGATTGCCAAATTACCTCCCCTCCAATAACCGCCATTGACCACAAGCGCTCGGGTCGGAGAAGAAAGGCGTGCCCGCCCGTCGTCATCAAGGGCGGAGCCAGAGGGTCGCATGACCAACCAGGGCCGAGGTGAGCACCCCGATGGGCGTGTCCTAAAGGCCGGCGGCTTAATCGCCGGAGGCGTTATAAAGGCGCGCACGCAGGAAGTGAAGAGTGAGTCGGTTGCCAGTAGAGGGTCCGTGAAGAGCCAGTCAGTGGAGAGTTGGTCGCCAAGAGAGTCGTGAGGAGTCAGGCAGTGGAGTCGGTGGTCAGTTGGTTGTGTTGGTTGCGGTGAGGAGTCGGTGGTAAAGAGTGAGTGGACCAAGAACGAGTGGAGGGTTTGGACCAGACGAGTCGGACAAGGCCTGGCAAAGCACGCGACGTACACAGCAGCCAAAACAGCAGGCTGGGGCCTGGCCTGAACGGCGGCTGCTAAACGCGCCGGTTGTGCTGCGGGACCCCCTTGGACCTCCCTCTCCCTCCTGCCTTTCCACCCTTCTTGTGTACGTGAGTTTGTTTTGTTTGTTCTGTCCCTGGGTTAATTAAGTCTGTATAAGCTAGTATTTACACTGTGTCACCTGCGTCTTATGTGTTGTAAATAAACTTGGTTGCTCCTTTTTGCTTGTGTGTGTACAATAAACCCAATTACTCTTCTGTCCGTCTTCTCGTTTTATTCCTTTTCCTCTTTGCATTCGTCGTTTTTGTCTTTTCCCTCATTGAGCAGCTGCGGTGCGATACGGCCAAAGTTCTGGGTGAATCGGGTGAGTCAGGGATCCTGTAACGGTCACGGTAATACACCATCACTCGGTCAATATAACATCTGTCCGCGACCCGTAACAATTGGTGTCTGGGAGTGAGATTCGGGGCCCGAACCAAATTTGTAAAACATCTAAAAAAAAAAAAATTTTGGTCAAAATTTGGAGCAGTGAAATTTGTTTTGTTTTAAAGCAAAACCCGAATTTTGAAATCGCGCCATGGCTGGTCAAGGCGACGGCATGCCGGTGGGAGAGATAGACGGGGTAGAATCGACCCAGGACCCCAGGGAAGAAGTGGGAAAAGTGGTGGGGGAGAGTAAAGAAGGTGTGGTTGAGGGTGTATCAGGTGCACAAAATGGCGGCCTCGCGCACGTGGTTACAGCGGCACCAAATTTTGCCGCACCCTTTGTACTACCAACGGTGGTCCAAATGCAAGCCTTCATGGCGCAATTGGCCGAGACGCTGAGAATAAACAGGGAGAAATGGAGTAATAAGATGGATGCTCAGAGTGAGCAAATAAGGGCTCAGACTGAGCAAATTGAAGCAACAACGAAAGGAATGAGGGCCGATAGGGAGAAAAGGGAGCAGAGGGACAGAGATCGCATGGTGGGCGAAAGGGTCCCAGGGGTGCACGACGATGTAACGCGGGTCGAGAAGCACTGGTTGAACGAAGCGGAGAAAAGCACGGGTACAATGACCGGGGTAGAAATCGCGACCCGGGGTTTGGAAAAGCCGGCGACCGATGAGGTCGAGGGAATTTTATTAAAGCCAACGGTCGTCGAGGTGAACAAAGAAATTATGGGTATAGTTGAAATTGGAGAGACCGGGGACTTAAAGTTAAAAGAGCAACAATCGGAGGAAGGAATGGAAATTGCTCAAAGTCTAAATGCACATCCTGATGCTGTACTCGCTAATCCAAATGGAAGTTTGCAGGTTTTGGTGCAGGGAGGAAGAAGAACCCCGAAGGTGAGACGTGCTGCTGTATATTGTGCGGGTAGATTTTGCAGGAGGATGTTTAGCGACAAAATAATTTTCGCGCGCTTGGGATCGAGGAAGCATCCGGGCGTTGGTGAAGGTTCCCGTGTGAGTGGAAATGGCACGCGTGGGAGGAAAAAGTGTGCGTCGGCGAGTGGGTGTGTTATAAAGTGTGGGAGTGAAACCGAGTGCGAGCGAGAATGCACGTCGGGGTGTACGGAGTGTGACACGAATAGTGAGTTGGTGATGGCGCAGGTGCGAGAGGGCACATCGGAGCGCGAGTGTGAAACCGAGTGCGAGCGAGAATGCACGTCGGGGTGTACGAAGTGTGACACGGAGAGTAAGGTGGTGGTGGAACGTGTGCGAGAAAGCACACCTGAATTGGTCATGGCGCGAGTGTGGGAGAGCCCATCCGAGCGCGTTAGTGGGGGGATGCAAGAGTGCACGCCCATGGTGAGTGTTACGGAGGACGTAACGGAGGAGAGGTGTGGACCGAAGTGTGCGCAAGAGTGTGCGCGAGAGGTGTGGTGTGTAACAGAGAGAGCGTTGGTGGAATGTACGGACGGCGTTGGAACGCCAGGTTTTGTGAGGGTGAAAGGGGTAACGTATGCGTGTGAGCATGCAAGTAAAGCATCGACGGTAACCGGGTTAGTGGTTAGGGCGACGGATAGCCGATGCGAGCACTCGGGGCGCGGGGTGCTTTGTTGGGTGCGAGGCCCGGCGCGGGTTGATGCTGCGTCGCTTCTCTTCGAAGCGTCGTTGCCGATTCGGGCTTGGCCCCGCCCCGCACGGTCGAGTCCGGGCGTTGTCGGGCGAGGCGACCGGTCCGGTTCGAGGGCGAGTGGGAGGAAGCGGAACGGTGCCCCCTCGTGGGGACGGGGTTCCGACCGAGGGAGATTGAGCCATCGGGCCCGGGACCGCAAGGTGCCGCGCCGAGATGGTGCGTGGAACCTCGGTCCAACCAAACCACCTCCCTTGAACCGAAAGCCGGACGGATTCAACCTGCAGGCGACCAAACCACCCGAATTCATTGCTCGGCTTTACGAACCGAGTTTAATGAGGTCATGACGCACCGAGGCTAGGATATAGCGGACTGTGATGATGATGGTAGTGATTTGATACGAAATTTATAATAGTGGGTAGAATTGGCAGTAAATGGAAAATTTTTGATTTATTGAATTTGGACGAACAAAATTTATAGTGAGAGACCCCCGATGTGGTGGGATGGCAAATCCACCATCCCTCACAGACGTGGGGCAAATGCGCAATAGTTTATGGGGTTGATGGCAGTGAAAACTAGCCCGGGTGGGTTAGGATATATATTGTTAGGGATCTAGCGAAGATGACATTAGGTGACGTTAAGATTAGTTAGTGACTGATACCTGTAGTGGGGACGCAGGTAGTTTAGTGTGGATGATAATGACGAGGGAGCGCAATAGTTTAAAGGGATGACTGGGAAGCGCAAGTTTCAGAGGGGAGTAGTTAGCTGAGATGATGCCGTGTGTGTTGAGAATTGAACAGGTGTGATTGAACAGGTGTGATTGCACAGGTGTGCAACTGAACAGGTGTGTGGAGCAGTGTATGAGGGAGTAGTGGTGATTGCGTGTTGTGTTGACCAAATGGTCCAGGAAGAGGAGGAGGGTGCAGGTGGCACCAGGTATGATTGCACAGGTGTGCAACGACAGGTGAATGGAGGACAGGTGTATGGAATAAATGGTATGGAGTATTGGAATGGATGGTCGTGGAGTGAGTATGGTGGAAATTGTGGAGTGGAGTGGATGGTGCGAAGGTGTGAATGGGGGAAGAGTGGACCCCCATCACGGATACCCGGGGCGGGTAGTGTAAGTGTTAGGTAGAGGGTACAGGTAAATTGTGGTTGGATATTGGCATCTGTGGTGCGGGTGAAAGAATGGTCTTTGGATGGGTGCATTAGTGTTGTGGAAATGGCTGGGCGTGTAGCCTGTTAGTGTGTGTAGTTGGTTTGGGCACTCCACCACTGTGAGGATGTCGGCCAGGTGAGGCCGCAGGTGGGCTCTGGGAGCCGGTAGTTGTGGATGGGGCCCGAGGATCCGGAGGACGGACCCGGGTAGCCCAGTGCCAGAGGGCACCAAGGGGTGACAGAGCCAGGAGAGGGCCTTCCCCAGTTAGTTAGGTTAGGGTGAGGAGCTAGGTAAGCTCGGGTGGCAACTGCAGTGGTGGAGGTGTGCAGGTGGGTAGACCTGCTGGGAGAGCTACACGTCGCAGCCCAGAAATTGTGCGAGGGCACCGGGAGATGAATCGGGGGAGTGAGACCCCAAATTGAGAAGCACCACAGTTTGGTCAATGGGAATTTGGTTTTTAGAACCAATAGTGTAAGTGGCCAATGGATTGGCAGGGAAAGACCCCGGGTAGTGTAAAGTGTGTTAAAATCATTTAGAGGATAGTTAGGATGAAGGATCTCCTCGCACCATCTGCATCCACTCACCTGAGGTGACAGGTACTCCGCACCATGCCATGTTTAATTATTTTTACTGTGCAAATGTTTGGATTGTGAGACGCATCATGACGTGGGTGTGAAATTGTGCGTAATTCCATCTCTCCCTCCTTATGAGGATTGATGACGAATTGGGTGATGGCAAATTTTGAAGTAGAGGGATTGTGGCGACGAATTTGGTATAGGGGAAATATGGGGAAGACGTGACAGTAGTGACGAATTTGTAAATGTGTAGATTTTTGTACATATGGGGTAAGGGCAAGGGTAGGGTAGGTGACAGGGGGGTGACGTACGGTAGGGACGAGCTTTCTCACTTCGCCCTCCGTATGCATTTCGCCTTGCATTGCCTTATTGATGTGTACCCTTGTGACCTTACCCCTCGCTCAATTGTCTTTTACCCCTTTTGTCTCCCACATGACCTGTGCGCCACTGGGTGCCGAGGGGAGCGTGCGTGGGTCGGCCATTGTGCGCCCGAAATTCCCAGAACCAGCTGTCTGCATCGATGCACCACATTATGGACCACATGTCTGTGGCCGAGCACCACTTATGGACCCCATGGGTTGGGGCATGGCCCCTCTGCTGGAACCGGCCATGAGGGCCCGAAATCTTGCTGGCGGACCTTGGCCACAGGGCACCGATGCCCCACAGGTGAACCACACTAGTCGGCCCTGTGGGCCATAAATAAAATCAAATAAAAAGGACACATGGGGCACACTTTATTGCAAATAGGCCGCCAGTAAGAAAAGCAAAGAAAATGACAACAACTGGAAGAGATAATAATAGCCAGCAGAGGGAGCCGAAGAGCAAGAGATCACCTGCAGGGTTAGGGGTTGTTGATTTATTTTTATTCATGAACAGTGATGACTGTGCACCGATTGGTGCTTGAGGGTGCTTTGGTGCGTTTTTGGGTGCTTTAATGGTGCATTGATGCAGAGCAGACTGTCTCCCCCCCAGAAAGAACAATCACAGGTCCTGGGTTAGTCTTGTAAATAAAAGTAGCGTCAATTGTAAATAATGCTTCCCACCGTCAGTGTATAGTTTGAAGACCATTCCGCGATTCGGTTAACTGTGGGCGTAAGTCTGTTAGGCAGGGTGCAATGGAGCAGCGGGACACATTTATTTATGTTTTAAAAACTGTCGCACTCAGGGTCAGGTTAAAAGTAGAGGGAACTACACCTACGTGTCACACTAAAAATAAAAGTTGTAGGCCCGGGACGTGCCTAAGAGGAGGAGGGTGCAGTGTTGCGGAGATGAGGACTGTATATTTTTTGATTGTGTGCTGTACTATTATTATTATTGTTTATTCTGCGCCCCCCTACCTCCGGAGCTGTGTAAAGGTGAAAGGGCATCCCATAATTAGTCCACAAGCATACACATCAGCCAAATAATAGAATACCCCTGTTGATAGTTATCTCTTATTCTGTGTTTTAGGGTAAGGCTGTGTCTCCCATTAATTGAAGTACTCCATTGCACCAGTGAAAGAGAATAGATCCCCTTTCCTTCCCATCCCCAAAATCTCCATTCCCTTTTACATCCCCTCTGGTCATTGCCGAGCCTCGATTGCCAAATTACCTCCCCTCCAATAACCGCCATTGACCACAAGCGCTCGGGTCGGAGAAGAAAGGCGTGCCCGCCCGTCGTCATCAAGGGCGGAGCCAGAGGGTCGCATGACCAACCAGGGCCGAGGTGAGCACCCCGATGGGCGTGTCCTAAAGGCCGGCGGCTTAATCGCCGGAGGCGTTATAAAGGCGCGCACGCAGGAAGTGAAGAGTGAGTCGGTTGCCAGTAGAGGGTCCGTGAAGAGTTAGTCAGTGGAGAGTTGGTCGCCAAGAGAGTCGTGAGGAGTCAGGCAGTGGAGTCGGTGGTCAGTTGGTTGTGTTGGTTGCGGTGAGGAGTCGGTGGTAAAGAGTGAGTGGACCAAGAACGAGTGGAGGGTTTGGACCAGACGAGTCGGACAAGGCCTGGCAAAGCACGCGACGTACACAGCAGCCAAAACAGCAGCGTGGGGCCTGGCCTGAACGGCGGCTGCTAAACGCGCCGGTTGTGCTGCGGGACCCCCTTGGACCTCCCTCTCCCTCCAGCCATCCACCTCCTGCCTTTCCACCCTTCTTGTGTACATGAGTTTGTTTTGTTTGTTCTGTCCCTGGGTTAATTAAGTCTGTATAAGCTAGTATTTACACTGTGTCACCTGCGTCTTATGTGTTGTAAATAAACTTGGTTGCTCCTTTTTGCTTGTGTGTGTACAATAAACCCAATTACTCTTCTGTCCGTCTTCTCGTTTTATTCCTTTTCCTCTTTGCATTCGTCGTTTTTGTCTTTTCCCTCATTGAGCAGCTGCGGTGCGATACGGCCAAAGTTCTGGGTGAATCGGGTGAGTCAGGGATCCTGTAACGGTCGCGGTAATACACCACCGCTCGGTCAATATAACATCTGTCCGCGACCCGTAACAATATGTATATATATATATATATATATATATGTATATATATATATATATATATATATATGTATATATATATATATATATATATGTATATATATATATATATATATGTATATATATATATATATATATGTATATATATATATATATATATGTATATATATATATATATGTATATATATATATATATATATGTATATATATATATATATATATGTATATATATATATATATATATATGTATATATATATATATATATATGTATATATATATATATATATATGTATATGTATATATATATGTATATATATATATATGTATATGTATATATATATGTATATATATATATATATATATGTATATATATATATATATATATATATATATATATATGTATGCGGTCCGCATACCTTTGGTCATGTAGTGTAGAAATATATATATATATAGAGTATATATATATATATATATATATATATATATATATATATATATAAGAGCAGTCCAAAAACCCTGGGAACATTTTGAAGAACAATACCTGCAACAAACAACTAAGTTTATTATTGTTCTTTGGTGCAAAACAAAACATGATTACTCGTAAATGGATGTGACCGCTTCAACACGCACAGGCATCACGTGATACGCAACAGGGTGAGGTGCATCACATGATATTGATCAGGGTGAGCCTCCCTCACTGTGCTGCACGCGTTTCTCTTTGCATTAGTTCAGTTCATTGTGAATTAGATGCCCTAATATGATGGAGGATGTCGTGAGACAGAAAATTTGCGCTGTACGCTTGTATTCTGTTTCTGGAAATTCGGCTGAAGTTCACAGACAACTTGTCAAAGAATGTGGCGCCGACGCAATTAACAGAAGAACCATCGGCAGAGTAAACAGGCAGTTTGATGAAACCGGCAGCATTCTTCCAAAACAGTCACCAGGTACGCCTCGTACTGTTCGAACTGAGGAAAGCAGAGTGGTCATTCAACAACTCAGCAGTAATACACCATTATCAACTCGGCGTTTATCAAACGTCACTAACATAAACCGATCATCAATTCGAAGAATAATAAAATACCTTAATGCGAAACCATCCATACCCAGATTAATTCACCAACTATCTGAGGATGATTTTGACAGGTGCGTTGAGGCATGTGAGACATTGCTTGGGTTAATGCATATGGACAATGATTTGCAGAACAGGCTGTTGTGGTCAGATGAATCCAAGTTTACTTTATCTGGTTCTGTGAATCGTCATAACAGCGTGATATGGGCAGGAGACGACCCACGATTTACTGTTGAGCACAACATCCAGTATCAAGCTGGTGTGTCCGTCTGCGCAGGCATTTCTTCTGGAGGCATTGTTGGACCAATATGTTTCGAAGAAAATGTGAATGCTGCAAATTACCTTCTAATGTTGGAGCAGCATGTATTTGCACTCAAAGATGGCCAAATGTGGTTCATGCATGATGGTGCACCTGCTCATTATGCTACCAGTGTACGCCAGGCCCTTGATTTGAACTTTACAGACAAATGGATTGGCCGTCGTGGTCCGGTTGAATGGCCGCGGTTTTGTGATTTAACAACACCTTGTGATTTCTTCCTTTGGGGTTTCCTCAAGCACAAAGTGTATGTGAGGAATCCTACGACCCTTAGAGACTTGAAACAATTCATCCATAATGAGACTGCTGCCTTAATGACTGAAACATGCAGAACTGTGTGTCGGAGTTTCAGAGTGCAGTTTTAACATTTGAACGGATCTGTTTTATGTATATGAGACTGATTAGACTGTTTAACGAGTAATCATGTTTTGCTTTGCACCAAAAAACAAAAATTAACTTGGTTGTTTGTAGCATGTATCGTTCTTCAAAATTTGCCCGGGGTTTCTGTTTTCTCTGTATATATATCACTATTTGGCCAGCCTCAAAGCAGAAAGGCCCAATTAACAAATATAAAGACTGAAAGCATCTGAAAATGCAAAGCCCATCCACGTCCGTTTGTATTCAGACATCTTCTTCAATGAGCTCAAAATGAACGAAAACAGTTTTTAAACAAATACAAAATGAAAATTTATGATTTTATGCAGCCTTGACATTTCAGCTTTAGATCTAAAAATGTAATCTGCTTCTAGCGTTTGATTAGTGAACCAACTCTGTGACCCAATATGCAAATCTTACTATAATTCACCAAATGTCCATCTGTCCGTTTGAAGGTACCGCAAAAACGGCTCAATCGATCGCAACGATATTTTGGGAGGGTATTCCTGGGACCCCTGGGAGTAAAATAAGCTATATTGTTTTTCCAAATTTTCCAGTTTTTCCAAACACGATGGACTAATATTCACCGATATGAACAGTGATGTGGCTTTTTGTTGAAATTCTACAAATACTGTTTATTCTACGTACCAGTGGAGAGTAGATCGACTCCTGACGAACTCTTCCTATATAAACATGCGGCTCCGAAGTAACATGGCAGCGTGTGCAAAGCGACTGAGAAACAGGTGTCGCGGCTGCTTCCGTGTTACAGATTCGGCGCGCACTCTTCACACATAAACGTGCGACTGAGAAAAACGTGTAGCGGCCGCTTCCGTTTTGCAGAATTCAATCTTTTTTCAAAATGGGCGCCATGTACTGTTTAGATTTTGATGATTTGCGTGTGATGTGATTCAACAGATGTTTATATGAATCGTTTAAAATAAAAAAAGCCTTCAATTTCTGATATTTTGCCTTATCATTTGGGCTTCCCAATTTAAGCCCCACCCATAGGGTGGGTACCGTTGCTAGTTCTTAAAATTTCAGGTCAATCGAATGAAAATTGATGATTTTATTTGACGCTGACCTTTGACCTTTTGACCAAATTATTAATTTGTCTTCTCCATATTCTCATAATAAAGCTTTGTTGAAAATTTGATGACAAAACTCAAATGGTAAAAAAAAAGTAACGGCCCGGACAGACACACGCACAGAAGTGATTGCAAAACCACTGTGCAGCAGGAGACGGGCTAAAAATATGAATTGCCACGTCAACCTATAACCCGACCTAGTTTCAACATTGTTACGGCAATGGCATTTGATTCCGTTTCCAGGCAACCCTTACACAAATTCTTCATTTTAACCGTTTTTTATGTTTTTTAAAATCAATTGCCGGGATGTGTTCTGTTGTTCCACTCTCTCTCTCATTTCCTCTGATGTTACAAAATGACCTTTATTGTTAGATATCCGCCGGTTACCTGGAATCTCCACTTCTGCAATGTCCTCTTACCACTATACCTGATATGGTTGGCCCACTTTGTGCTTACGTAATACACAACGATTACGAATTCTTACGTTTCTCGTTAGGCCTTCAGTATGTTATTTGGGGCAAGCCGTGTTCTTCTAATTTTTTTTTTCTCGCTTCCTTTTTCGTCTTTCGGGATAATAAGGGAAATGTTTCAAATTACATATGCAGTTCCTCAAATCCTTAATGGAAGACGATGACGTCACTCTACATGAGAGAGACAGAGATCAAAATGCTATAAATGTGTGACATGAAATGACAAGGTCAAATCAAGCTTGACATAATTATGGAAATACATTTGGAAAAGAAGATGATAGGATATAGCAGGGAAGTGAGGATGGGAAAAGGGAGAAGATGCCTTTGGGAAGGAGGTGAGATGGTGTCAAAAATTCCATCATTTTGTGTATGTAATAAACAGATAGTCGCCAATGTGATAATACAAATATCAACGTCAATGTGAAAGCGTTGTGGTTGCAATTAGAGTCAGTTTGGCATTTCTTTTCTCGGCACATATAGCTCGTGATGGTTTAATCCCATAACTGTGTTTTCTTCATTGTATATTGATGTCTCCTTCACCACCAAAGGTGGCCAGGGGTCCTGTTTTCACCACCGTCTGTTTGTTTGTCTGTGAGCAGGATATCTCAAAAAGTTATGGATTCATTCGGAACAAAATTTGGAACACAGCTTGGGTGTGTGACAAGGACGAATTGATTAGATGTTGGTGAAGATCCAAATCCGAATCTGGATCCAAGAGTTTTTTTTTGTTTTGATTCTTCACCATTGAGAGATTATAGGGCCAAAACGATATAGAACAGGATATCTCAAAAGGTTGTGGGTAGATTATGACAAAACTAGGTGGGTGAGTTGGTCAGGTAACATGAACGAGCTGATTCGATTTTGGGATCTGGCCTATCAGTGGGATACAAAACGTAAACTGTTCAGCTTGGTGGAGGTACCTGCTCCACCGAGTGTCCTTATAGTTCTGCATATGATGTCTGTACAATCTCCTCCATGAGCCTTCTACACATAATGGGGCTGATGTCAGCAGCAATGATGGATTCCATGACTTTGCTTGTAATTGTAAATCATCTTACCGGTCTGCAGTTGACAGGATCTGTTTTTGCACCCTTGTGGAGGAGAGTGATGTTTGCTGACTCCCAGACAGACAGGAGGCGGCCATTAGGACAAGCTGAATACAGTAGACAGACAAACATCAGAGAAGTAAGAGCAGTATTAATGAATTCACTGTTTCCGAAAGAAAACAACAACCAAATGTGAAATAACAAGATTGACCGCACTGTGGTCACAACCTGTGACAAAATCCGGTAACGGGATGATTGGGAAACACACGTTGAATGCGCTATTGAAAATTTAACTTGACTTCTCTTATCCATGTCACCCTCACCACGGTTATATCAGAACGAGCTGATTCGTCACATGGTCACATATTGTTTAACCCCAATATGGCACTGTTCAAAAATTACGTAACGCTATTTTTTTGTAGTTTGAGTAACGTAACGCTTGATTACCGTGCATTATGACAGGTTTGATTAAACCTCACTATTATTCGACATATTAGATCATATATTAGATTTTTGGTGTCATCGAAAAAATAACACTCGATCCAAGCAAAGCCAAAGGAAAACTGACGCAACAAACTCGGGTATTGTATAATCAACAGAGGCCTACGCCTACAGGTCTACCGTCTAATGTATTTGTGCACCAGAAAACCAAGATCGTGGCCATATCATTTCATCTCGTTGCTATGGTGGGAGGAGTCAAGCGACAGATGTGGGTGTGGTCCGGCAGCTGGCCAACCAATGGGTGCAGAGTTGAAATATCGACCCCAACAACCGAAACGCCAAGCTCTTTAGCCAGCTGTCTTAGGGTTTGGAATGTTCACCTTTGGAAGAAATGAAATTTGACACAGGTGACCTTTGATAGGTACCAATTAAATCCTGATATGGGACATACATTTTAGGATTCGTTAACACCCCCTAATTAACATAAATCCAAAATGGCCACCGTCGATCGAGGCTAAAACCCAATATGGTCATATCTCAAGTAATAATAGGCCGATTCTGTTGATTTTGTTGTACATTATGATCGTTTTGGGTATGCCCGATCAAAATTGTAGAGGTCTTCATCATCCAAGGTCAAAAGATAAAGGTCAAGGTCAAAAGTTTTTACCCTGGAATAGCTATAGTTTACCAATAAAACTGACCTTGGAGCTATTTATCTTGTTAGATGTATTGCATGAGATCAGATCATGCTACACTAAAAGAAATGCCTCCTTTTGTCTCCATGATGTCAAGGTCAAGTCCAGAAGGTCAAGGTATTGACCTCTAAGTGCAGCACAATCCGTATATTGTTAATAAAGTTCAAACCGATCGTGTCAGAATCATGAATGTCGAGTCTATCAACATCAGCATTCAATGGCGCACCTTTTGAGATCAACCACAAGTTTATTCAAGGTCATGCAACCCGAAATGACAGAAAATAGCATCAGGAACTAGCTTCTTTTTTTCTTCTTTTTACCATAGGAAGCCCACTATTGAATTGGAGGTGGGCAAAGTCAATCATATCTATAGCTAGAACAATCATATCAGGCGTGGAGCAACATATTAGATACGACATGACTCAATTAAGCGGGTAGTATGGTGTTCGTCGGGAGTTGGTGTCGGAGGACCAGGGCAACCACAACAGCTTCCTCCACATTTGCATCTGGCTGTGCACACAAGGCCCTTCTTGTAGCAGGAGCACCTTCCTGTAGCAGGAGCTTGTAGTGCATCCGCAACTGACCAGCTCTTTTAGGGCATTCGCTGCTCGAGGGAGGGGAGTCCAGAAAGGCACCCAACCAGACTTAGACTCAACACACCCCCAGGAGCCTGGGCTCAGCAAGACTTGTTCGGCCACGAGAGATTGCTCCCCCCACGTATCCAGCTTGATAGGTCACTCCTTGACATGCTCCATCAGGGCTCCATAGTTGGTGGCAGGTACTGTTACGCCCTGCCCAAACCCCGGTCACGGTGTAGCTCCGAGCCCCGAGAGGAGTCATGGCAGAAAGATGTGTTATTCTGTATGTCAAAGATCAATGGTGAAACCTCACCAATTGTTACCAACAAACAAGCATTGTATTAAGATCACACAAGAATAACAGTACAACAACAATAGTAATCAATTGTACAACCAATATATATTTCCTACGATGGTACCATCAGGTTCGTACAATATAACACTGTGCTCCAAGTCAGCGAAAAGAAGAACATTCCCAATGTCTCTATTCCGGCATCAAGCCAAAGTCGATCTGCTCCAGTAATCGTCAGAACGATGTCCAATCGAGACCAGAATCCCATTCGGATGACAGTCACAGTCCCGCTGCCAAAGCTGCGCAAAGGTGCCCTCAAGGCGACTGGGAAATCACACCCTCAGGTATGGACGTTCCACGGCTCCAAATCGGCGAACCGCAGATTTCCCACTCAAAAGCCACGTTACACACGCACACCAGATTAACGTCTGAATGTGGTGAAAATGGTTGAAGCGAAGTGAAAAACCTTGAGCGATGCGCAAAGCACGCGAGTCAAAATGGCCGACGGCCCGTTCTCGTGGCGTAACGGCACTCCGATGATTCTCGTCGGAATCAACCACAAAACCTGTCACGCAGGTTTATCTGTCACAGCGATAACAACTCTGTCGCAGGAATGCCTTTCCCGGGAAACCCAAAGTTCACTCGTGACCCTCGTTCGCCAATCGTTCGCTCCAGACCTCGAAGCAGCTCCGCTTCTTGTCCGACTCACTCGCTCCGCCTTCTCTTCCTCCTCTTCCTCTTCTTCCTCTTCGTTGTCGTCCGGTTCCGGTTTCATTTAAAACATTAACTTTTTTTACCTTTTGAAAATAGTAATCTCTATTTCCCCCAAAGGACAACAATAATAGTACATGGAATCAAAAATGTTTACAGTGGATGAAAACCACAACAACGGAAGTGACGAATCCGTAACAGCACTCAAACATGTGAGATGACTGAGCGAATATCTGCTGGCGTGCTTGGTTGACTTCCGTCAGAGGGCAGGACACATAGTAAGACGACAAAACTCTCAATGACTGATATCCTCTGAAGACATTGTGAGAGGCCTTTCCATCAGGTGGCATAATGCGGTTGTGAGCTCTGGCCTTGTGCTCCACTTTCCATACGCCAATTTCTTCCATGAGAGTAGAGAGATAGTGCTTCCTGGCTCTCCTGAGGGTAGACACACACTTGTTCCAAGCTTGGTGGAAGGAACTGAGATTACCTTCAGTTGGATTTGCCTTCCATGAGGTGAAGGCAAGTTGATTTAGGGCAACTGCCTCACCACAAGATTCCGTGTACCATGGACTGGAGGAAGGGTATGACAACTGAAGACGAGATGGGATAAATCTGTGCATGAGAGAGAGAGCGATTTACTTTGGAAGAATTCCCAGGATGAGTTGATGTCAGAGGCAGTAAAGATGGGAGACCAGTCCAGATGATTGATGGCTGCTTGAAGACCGTGCCAGTTGGCCTGAGTGAAATGCCAGACTCGTCGGCGCTGAGGCGGCTCTCTGAGAATGGCCAGAGATGTCCGCTTTAACAAGGAAATGATCAGATGAACCGATTGGAGCAGAAGAGCAGCAGAAAATCAAAAACCTATGACCGTGACCTTGACCTTTACTCGAGACCTTGACCTTGGATGATGATGAAAACCTCTACAATTAATCGGGCATACCCAAAACTATTATAATATATAACAACGTATCAGAATCGGCATATTATTAGTTGAGATATGACCATATTGGGTTTTAGCCTATAATCGATGGCGGCCATTTTGAATTTATGTTAATTAGGGGGTGTTAACGAATCTCAAAATGTGTGTCCTATATCAGGATTTGATTAGTACCATATCAAAGATCACCTGTGCCAAATTTGATGATTTCTTCCAAAGGTGAACATAACGCCCTGACACTCGCTCCAAATGGAGGGAGATCTGCGACGCGTCGCAGGTAATATTTTAATTCCCGAAGTTCGCACAGGAAGAACATCGTGAAAGGTTGCTACACCAAAGAGTGCGAAATCACGGAGAGATAAAGCAGCCGAACTCGATGACCTCTTGGTGGTGCTTCAGTGATTGTACTCACCTGGTCGTACGTGGGCTGACGTCGCGATTCTCAGGTAAAATAAAGTATCAAACGCTTAATGGGTTATACATTATATCTCATATTTAATCACTGTTAAAAAATAAATTGTCTAACATATTTTTCTTCATTTTCAATCTTCACGCTCAATCAACCCCCTCATACTTTACACTTTCCCGCCATAATCAGTGGGTGCTGTATAAGAGTTGCCGCGTTCAGTGCGTTGGTTTCTAGTCACAATGTAATGATTTTGAATAAAATGAAGACGCTAAAAGTTGTTCAAAATATATATTGAAGCGATAAAAGACACGTTTTGTTGTAGTCACACCGCCGCACTTTGCATCGATGATCGAGTTCAATAAAACCATAATGGAGACTAACGCGGGAAAGTTGACCGTTGTCCTGAGGTATTTACGACAGAGTAGAATGTATCCTTAGCAGTATTTGTGTCCAAAGTCGAGGCAACTTGTCGGCCTATCGGTGATTTTCTCCGCTTGCGTGTTCTGAGCCACGCCAGTGAGGCTGTGACGTCATCAGGTGTTGAACACCAAAAGGCTACGTGCGGCAATGCGTCATCGAACCCGACAACTCGGGACAAGACCAGGATAATTGGGGCTCTTCGTCCTCGGGTGGACATTAAGCCGAGTGTCCCGTCTGCTAGCAAGGTCCCAACAGCGTCTTTCGCGAAGAGTGAGTGAGTTGCGGTCGGCACCCTGAATACGTGCAATTGGCGCCGTTAAAGAAGAAGAAGAAGCTCGAGTAGAATCTTCCTCTTCAACGGGCACACTTATTCCCACGTTCTTGCGGGTTGGCCGGGGGGAGTTTTGGCCCAAGTCTTTCACGAACCGGCTGGCCAGGCTTGACGTTCGACTAAAGTTAGGGCAGGAATTTACAATCATAGATGGGATTCAAACTTAAAAGTTGTAGAACCCTGCATAATACTCCATGAAACAAGCACTCAGACCGGGAAACTATAAGTTAGAACTTCTGCTGCAATAAATATATGGCATTATACCTGGATTAGGATTGTGGATTTGTAAAAGGGGAATGGAGATGAATTTCTGTGATTTGAGGTGGAATATTAAATAAATGGGAAGTCCATATATATATATATATATACAAAGCAGAAACAGCAGAAGGAGAGTGAGATAGAGTGGGAGGAGCAATAGTACAAAAGGTGTTTGCATGGCAACAGGAAGTGGCTTTTTCCAGTTAAAAGGTTTTACAAGGAAGAATCAAGAAGTAGAGGCTAAGTGAAGCTTGCGCGCTTCTTGATGGAGGGTTTTCTTTTCCTTGTTGCCCTCCCAGCGAGAAGATGGAAGACATGAAGGTAAAAAAGGGAGTTCCACGCTACTTTACCCATGTGAGATTGTTGTCTCTGCTTCTCCTGTTTGTAACCTCCATCCCACACCAGCACACAGGTATACATACCTATGTGCACGGTGCGTGCTTCAGCTTGCTGATTACAGTTGCTCATTGTGTGCTGCCTTCCCATCCTATTTGCTTATCCATCTTGGATGTTTTGCCAAATGACAAGTAAAATATCGTAAATAAAACTTTGTAGTTAAGAAGATCCACATTGGTTCTGAAGTTTGAAATCCGCAGGTGTGCCTCTTGCCCTTCAGGTTCCAGAGAGAGATTGGTTTACGCTACAAATCGACGTGGACGGGTACCGCACCGCAGAGGCGATTCCTGTTGCGAGCCACAAGCACATCCGGTGAGGACAACTTTGCTGGACATACACAACTCGCATAGTCATGGATCTCAAGTAGAGAAATAAAGTTCATCCCGTGTGAACAAATGTGTCCACCTGCGAATGGTGCGCGGCATATGATGCGGTGCTTCGTGACATGTCGGCAGGTAAAGCCACAACGATGTCTCTGGGCCGACGTACGGAGCGGATTTATACGTAAGCCATAAGTTATAAAGTAAAAGGAAGACATTTCAACCAAGACTTGTCTTGCAACCGTGGAAGATTCAAGGTGAGATTCAAGGTAGTGATTTTGCTGTTTTGACGTGTCACTTGTCACTACATGTTGTCAGCAGTTGGTAAGTGACAACATGCTCCATAAGTTGATACTTCAAACCAAAACCACAAGCTCCCAAGGAAAATGTCTCAACTGGTGCCTGATTCCGTGAATCACCCATTTACAGTGGAAGGAAATGTATATTTAGGAAATGTACATTTAGGAAATGTACATTTATATATATATATATATATATATATATATATATATATATATATATATATATATATATATATATATATATATATATATATATATATATATATATTGTTGTGGATATGAGGATTGTATTTTTTTTATTGTGTGTTTTATTAATATTGCTTGATTCTGGACCCTCCTGCCTCCAGTGTTGTGTAAAGGTCAAAGGGCGTCCCATAATTAGTCCATAAAGCATACACGTCAGCCAATCATAGATTTCCCCCTGGTTGATAGTTATATCTTTATTATGTGTATTAGGGTAAGGCCTTGTCTTCCATTAAGATGACACTCCATTGCACCAAGTGAAATAGAGTAGATTCCTTTCACTTTCCCCTTTCATCATTGCCAAGCCTCGATTGCCAATTACATCCCCTCCAAAACCACCATTGAACATGTGCTCGGGTCGGGAAAGAAGGGCGTGCCCGCCCGTCGTCATCAAGGGCGGAGCCAGAGGGTCGCGCGACCAACCAGGGCCGAGGTGAGCACACCGATGGGCGTGTCCTGAAGGCCGGCGGCTTGATCGCCGGAGGCGCTATAAAAAGCGCGCGCGCGCAAGGTACTGCAAGAGGATATCCAGGGAAGCACAAAGCCTGCTATTCGTCGCCTTGCTCGCCAAAGTTGGACCAAGAGAGAAAGGGTTGTTGGACAGGGAGACGTGCGTTGTTGTTGAGTTGAGGGGTTGGACCAGACGAGTCAGACGAGTCCTGGCAAAGCACGCGACGTCCCCACAGCGGCACGAGCAGACGAGTCCTGAAAAGAGCACGCGACGTCCAAACAGTGGCAGCTTCAGCAGCAACAGCGGCAGCCACAGCAGCAACACAGCAACTTGGGGCCTTGATGGCAGTTTTGAGCGGAGCCGCGAAGGAACGGCGGCTGCCAAACGCGCCGATCGAGCTGCAGCATCCTTGGACCTTCCTTTCCCTCCAGCCATCCACCTCCTGCCTTTCCATCCTTCCTGTGTACGTGAGTTTGTTTTGTTTGTTCTGTCCCTGGGTTAATTAAGTTTGTATAAGCTAGCGTTGCACTGTGTCTAATATCTTCTGTATATTATTTTCTTATCTTTCCTTCTCCTTGGTTTTTTTGAGCCTGTAAATAGCAAATAAATTATATTCGTATTTCCAACCTTTTTGTCTGCTTCTTCTTCACATCCGTGTCGCCTTAGTCTTTTCCCTATTGAATATCTGTGGCGCGATCCGGCCAACGTTCGGGAATCGGGTTAGTCGGGGTAACTGTACGGCCGCGGGGCCATCCGCTCGGCAAACACAACATCTTATCCGCGGTCCGTAACTATATATATATATATATATATATATATATATATATATATATATATATATATATATATATATATATATATATATATATATATATATATATATATATATATATATATACTAATGCAGAAGAGAAAAGTTCATTCTCAAAAAAAGTTTCTGCTGTGAAATGTGGCATATAAGAGGCACGTATCTACTAAACACTGTACATCGAGGGTTTTTTTTTTTGTATACAAGATCGAGGCTCGTGAAAGAGCTAACATTAATCACAAAAAGACAAACTGACAAATAAAACATAAGATCGGGAGACAAGATGGGGGGAGAGAGAGAAGCACACAAGTACAACATTTGAGAGCAGGGACATCGGGAGATCTGTGGGAGGGAGAGGGCTTGGGGGGAGGAGGCGTGGGAAGGGGAGAGGTATAAAACACATGGACACTGCTAGGACTTCAAGGAAAGAAGTCGGTATTTCAAAAAAGTGGATCTGGGGTGAATTAACGGGGGTAGAAAAGATCAAGGTTTTGGATGGGGGAAGACAAGAGGTTTTTTTTTTTTTTTTTGTATACAAGATCGAGGCTCGTGAAAGAGCTAACATTAATCACACAAAAAAAAAATCAAACGGACACATAAAACATATAATAAGGGGAGCGGTAGACAAGATGGGGAGAGATGGGGAAGCACACAAACACAACATTTGAGAGCAGGGACATCGGGAGATCTGTGGGAGGGAGAGGGCTTGGGGCGAGGAAGCGTGGGAAGGCGGGAGTGGGGGTGGGAGAGGTATAAAAGACATGGACACTGCAAGGACTTCAAGGAAAGAAGTCGGTATTTCAAAAACAGTGGACCTGGGGAGAATTAGCGGGGGTAGAAAAGATCAAGGTTATGGATGGGGGAAGACGAGAGATGGTGGTGAACAGCTGTTTTAAAGACCTGGAGGGAGGAGTGGGATTGAAGAGAGTGAGGGACTTTGTTGCAGAGGCGGGAGAAAAGGGGAATGAAAGAGTGAAGGTGAGCAGAGAGTCTTGATTTTGGCAGTTTAACCATAAGAGGGTTGCTGGCCGATAGGTTGCAGGATAGAGGAATGGGTGAATTGAGAAAAGGAAGGAGATTGAGAGGGAATAAATATGGGGGAGGGGGGGTGGGGATGAGGAACGTGTGGTTGAGACCATACTCATGATAAAGTGTCAGGGTTGTCTTGACAGGTCGTGGATTCCCAGTGGCTACAATTACACCTGGACAGGTCAACACTCAGTCGCAGGGTTTAGAAAACTCTGCTGAGCAGCCATGTGAATGGGATCCAGGACAGGGAGTGACGGTACCGTTGAAGGCTTTATACCCACTCAGCCACCGAGCTGCTGCACCAGGGAAGCGCTGTTTATATACAACCCGGTGGGGATTGGGGAGGAGGGGGGGGGGGGGGGTGTGTGGGAATGACATCAATTGGTCTACACAAGTCTGTAGATCGCATCTATAACTTACAGTTGATCTGTAAATTTATGCTAGACCCACAGGATGTTTGGGTAATGACAATGAATACAATAGTTTAGCACAAAAAAGGTCCTGCCATTGTAAGATTGACATTATAACATTCCAATTCCTCTGTGCGTTAATCCCTCCCTCGAATCCACGTGCCAATTGACTGGAAATCTCGGCCTGAACATTTTGTCAAGTGTGAATCATGCACAGTAGTTGAGGCCTTCGTGTTCGGGAAATGCGGCGGATAAGGCTAAAGTGTCATCCTCACCAGGAACTATAAACCGAATCGTATGACGTAGGAAATATTATTTCGTTAATACCGTTGGGTGAAGGTCGATGTTTTCCCTTTCTTCGTGAAAGCTTTATTTGGTAACAATTATCTCTGACCTTCTCACCAATTTCACGTTCACACATTTTTTTTTTCAGGGACGTTCTCAATCAGGTGTTGTGCCGGAAGCACCTGAACATGGAACAGTTGGAGGTTTTCCTTGATGGTTCCTCCACCCCACTCCCACTGGACTTTGATTGCTTTCTACTACGAGGTCAGCGTGCGGTAGTGCGAGGTGAGCAACACCTGGATCTGGTGGACGACGAGTATGTACGTGACGGTCCATTAAGAGAATGATTTGTTCCTGTCGCACCAACTGTGAATGAAATATGATGAATGAATGAAATGAATGAAATTCACACCAACTGCGATCGGCCAATATCTTTTAAACCGGTATTTGGTGTTCACATGGTATTGGTACTTTGTCATTTCTATTCAAACTCGTCATTTGCTACTGATAATTCAGCATTAAATCATGATTTTATATTCAGTCGAAGCATAACATTTGGCCTTCTGTCCTTGTTAACCGTCCAGTTCAGTTCCTCACATACTAAACCCTCCGGCGTCCGTCGTCTGTCGTCCGTTAACTTTTCGACGTTAACACTCCAGCGTCCACAAATACCAACCGATTCTGATCAAACTTGACATGCAGCATCCTTATCCCCAAGGACCAGGTTGGTATTACATTTACAGCCCGATCCGTTGAAAAATGGCGGACTTAGGCGACCATTTTGTTTTTGGTCATGAAAACGACGTTAACACTCGAGCGTCCACAAATATCAACCGATTTTGATAAAACTTAGAATGTTTAACCCTTACCACACAAGGTAGGTTGCTATTGCATTCCAACCCAATCCGTCACAAAATGGCCGCAATAGGCCGTCATATTGTTTTCAGCTCCGAAACGACGTTAAGACTTTAACGTCCACAAATATTTATGGGTTTTGATCAAACTTGGTGTGTGTGAGACTCTTACCACACAAGGTAGGTTAGTATCGCATGTCAACCCGATCTGTCACAAAATGGCCGCCGTAGGCCGCCATATTGTTTTCAGCTCCGAAACGACGTTAAGACTTTAACGTCCACAAATATTTATGGGTTTTGATCAAACTTGGTGTGTGAGACTCTTACCACACAAGGTAGGTTGCTATCGCATGTCAACCCGATCTGTCACAAAATGGCCGCCGTAGGCCGCCATATTGTTTTCAGCTCCGAAACGACGTTAAGACTTTAACGTCCACAAATATTTAGGGATTTTGATCAAACTTGGTGTGTGAGACTCTTACCACACAAGGTAGGTTGCTATCGCATGTCAACCCGATCTGTCACAAAATGGCCGCCGTAGGCCGCCATATTGTTTTCAGCTCCGAAACGACGTTAAGACTTTAACGTCCACAAATATTTATGGGTTTTGATCAAACTTGGTGTGTGAGACTCTTACCACACAAGGTAGGTTGCTATCGCATGTCAACCCGATCTGTCACAAAATGGCCGCCGTAGGCCGCCATATTGTTTTCAGCTCCGAAACGACGTTAAGACTTTAACGTCCACAAATATTTAGGGATTTTGATCAAACTTGGTGTGTGAGACTCTTACCACACAAGGTAGGTTGCTATCGCATGTCAACCCGATCTGTCACAAAATGGCCGCCGTAGGCCGCCATATTGTTTTCAGCTCCAAAACGACGTTAAGACTTTAACGTCCACAAATATTTAGGGATTTTGATCAAACTTGGTGTGTGAGACTTACCACACAAGGTAGGTTGCTATCCTAAGTCAAATCTAGTACAGACAACTGACCTACTTTAAAGTTGTCCAGTCAGTTCAGTTGAGTTCTGCTTCCCTGGAAGCTCTAGTTTTCTATAAAATAGCCACCATCCATTGGTTTTGGGCTGACAGGATGGCTTAGAGGTACACACACTCACCTCTAAGCTTTCCAGCCTGGGTTTGAATCCCGACCCAGCTATAAACTGTCATCCCGGTGTTTCACAGGCAGGGCGATTCATCAAAATGAGTGCCGTCCCTCGGATGGACGCCAAATGGACGTCCCGTCTGTCAGCATTAGTTGGTGGACATTAAAGTAAAGATTCCACAGTATTCTTGGCGTAGAGTAGGCAAACTATCGCCGGCACCCTGGCCAAATTCCGGCACCCTGGGTACGGGGGGAGGGGAACGGGGGGAGGGGAGGCGAGGTGAGGGGGAGGGGAACGGGGGAGGGGAACGAGGGGAGGGGAGGGGAGGAGAGGGGGAGGGGGACGCAGGACACTTCCTCTTCCTCTTGGACTCGACTAACTGAGGAGGAAGAGGTCCATAGTGAAGTCCTTTGGAATAATCTGCAGGATGTTTTATTATTACAGAGCTCTTGTGCTGTTGGTTATTATTGACACACCCTTTACACTGTGTGAGATATTGTGCTTTTTAATCACAATAACATTGATTATCCATGACATTTACCTGCAGAAGTAGCATATGGTGCTTCAACTGTCAAGTAGTCAGTTTCAGATTTTAATTAGAGACTTTTATTAATGATATTTGCCTTTACCGATCAAGTTTACCCTCGCCAGAGGAGAGGGTATTGCATTGGAGTCCGTTTGTTTGTTTGTTTGTTTCTTTGTTTGTTTGTTTGTTTGTCCGCACAGAATAAATATGATTTTCTCTGCAACCGTTGGTCCGATTGACAGGAAATTTTCACCATAGGTGCAACTCCACCTGTAGAATTTTTTATGATAATTATGACGTCATAGGTCACGTGGTTCGGCCGCCATCTTGGAAAAATCGAAAAAATTTGCACCTCTATATCTCGGAAAGCACTGAATAGAAAAAATTGAGACATGGCTCATTGTAAAGAACTCTCCATGGGGAATAAAATACGTTAATGATGATGTCATAGGTGCCTCCGTTATGATGTCATAATTCGACAAGTACAAAACTTCATCCGATTAAGATGAAATTTCTTGAACATAATCCAGGAATAAATTAGTATAGGAAAAAACTAATGATGACGTCATCGGTCACGTGGTTCGGCCACCATATTTGTTTTAACACAAAAGCCTTAAAAACCACTGAAAATACATCCTGGCGAGGGTTTGCAATCTCTGATTGCTCTTTTTCTTGTTGTGTCCTGCAGCGAAGGCATGGGGACAGAGCAGATCAAAACGTACAAGAAAGATCGGGACATTGCCTTTGCTCCGTTTCCTGAAGACGCAAAGCCTCAACAACTCAAATCGGTCCAGCAGCGCTTGCATCTCCCTTCAGTCTAACTCTTCTCAGCTACCTCTGCAGGAAGACGCGGGGTTAAACGTATCAAAAGAGGGGGACCACTGCAGTGTGAGTCATTCAAATGACTCCAGAGGGCAGAACGAGGTGATACCTGATGAAGACGGCAGAGTGATATCAGACCTGAGTGAAATGCAGCAACTGGTATGTTACACTGTTACAGGTTTGATTGGCATTTGTGTACAAGTTAGACAATGTGTATGAAACATAAGCTCAAACTCTCCAGCTACGCAACTGATATCACCTTACAAAGCCATTGGTCGGTAATTCGTCATGAGAAAGGTGAAGGAAAATGACACTGGCTTTCTTGCAGAAGAGATTTTGTAACTGTGAAATTTTTCGTTCACTTTATTGATTTGGTTATTGAAGTAATTTGCAAAATAAAATGTTTTTACCCAGTACAAGCAAAGCAAAAAGTGTGATTAAGCTATTGGTTCACTTGTGTCTGTCTGTCTGTCCTTCTGTCTGCAAACGCAAGTTTATGATCAAGGAACAAGTTAATTTAAATTGAAAGTGATATTTTTTAACAAGAATCAGAAAACGAACCTGAGTAGTACCTTGGCTCTGAATTTGTCACCATCGACGTGCACAGAAAGGTGAGATTTTGTCTGGTAGTGAAACAAAATTGAAACTGTTTTAAGGACTGTTTTAAGTCCTTAAGGACAAAACAAACAAACTGTTTTAAGGACAAAACAAAACTGTTTTAAGGACGTTATAAAGTACACAAAGCACAGGCACAAAGGACCAAATGCAAAGTGTCAGATAAGGTGGTGTAACAAATTTTAATAGACTCTGCATTGCATCAATGGTGGTAAACTTCCAGAATTGTTTTTTACGACCACCTTTAAAATCAATATTTTATTTCAACTGAATTATGACTTGAATACTGTAGAACACAAATCACCTTTTTGACACTTTCAAAACCATTCCGTTTCATAGCAGAACTCGGACATGTTAAATAAGGTGGTGTATAAGACTGCATCAACGGCGGTAAATTTCCAGAATTGTTTTTTTTCGACAACCTATAAAATTTTCATTTTATTTCAGCCGAATTATGACTTGAACACTGTAGAACACAAATCACCTTTTGACACTTTCAAAACACTGCTGTTTAGCAGTACTCGGACATGTTAAATAATGTGGTGTATAAGACTGCATCAATGGCGGTAAACTTCCAGAATTGTTTTTTTTTACAACCTTTAAATTTTATAATAATTCTATTTCAACCGAATTATGACTTGAACACTGTAGAACACAAATCACCTTTTTGACACTTTCAAAACACTGTTTAGCAGTACTCGGACATGTTAAATAAGGTGGTGTATAAGACTCTGCATCAATGGCGGTAAACTTCCAGAATTGCTTTTTTTCTACAACCTTTAAAATCTTTATTTTATTTCAATTGAATTGTATACTTCAACACTGCAGAACACAGATCACCTTTTTAGCACTTTCAAAACCCTTCCATTTGCTAGTACTGGGACAAAATATTATGGATTTTACGTCATCACGACGAATCAAATCTGTTGCTTGTAGACCCCGCCCATGTCCTTATCTCTCAAGACAGTGCAGGGTAATGTGTTCTATGAAATCTCTGGTCTTTTTAAATTAGAGCAGAGGACTGCAGTGGTCAGGGAAAGCCACAGGTGAAGAGTTTGAACTCTTAAAGCCCCAGCTGGAGAGTTACATTGATTGCACTGAAAACCTTCCAGCCATTGCTCAGATCACTACTATGATTTGTGATGGAGAATTATTCCTGAGAAGTAAAGGTGGACATCACCAGGTGGTACAACTTTTTATGAGGTGGGATCCAGAAGTTCAGGTTGCCACTTAGGATCCCATTCAATTCCCTTTGAACAAATATTAGTATCAGCTTCAAACATTTGTTCGGAACAGCCAGGGATATAAAAGGTGTACTAATTGAAAGATTATTATAATGTAATTAACTCGATATGGCCTTCAATGTGAGGCCCATTTTACTTCTCAAGGTAAAATTGTGATTTGCTCTTATCGAGTGGGTAACAATAATGCCCTCGGTGAAACCAAACAAACGAATTGAGAGGATACCTTTCATCTAATCTGAGTTTTTTGTCAAGACATGAAATCACAAACAAATTTGATTGAAAGGTCAACCCCAATAAGTATAAAATTTGTATCGATTTTTGTATCTGCATGGTGAATATAACATGTTTGTTCATTGCCTGTAAGACTGTAATATTGACTGGAAGATAATTGGTTACACGAGTTATCAAGCGACCACTATATTCGTCATGATTGTGCGTCTGTCTGTGTGTCTGTCTGTCCGCAACATAACTACCCGATGATATCATCCGATCTTGATGAAACTTGGGTGGGAGGTTGATATCATGATCTAGTTGTGTCCTGCCTAGAGTGGGCGTATTGCGCCCATTGTGGGCGGAACCACGCCCAAAAAAGATGTCTTTTTAGGGGGTAATCGATTTCAAGCGACATCTTCTCCGAGGGGTTTGGTGGAATCTGACAGGGGTTTCGGTATTTGGTTAGGCCAATGTCATGTGTCTAGCCCCACGGAGCTCGATTTTTCATTTTCGTCCCAAGGTCAAGGTCACAAGGTCACGAAATTTAGAAAAGTCGATTTTTGATGGTTTTATTACATTGCTCGCTTCCTGATAGGGTGAAATGCCGTACATGATCTTATATTATCACATACATCATGAAATACAAGTTTTCCAACAAATTTCAGAATCCTCGACCTTTGACCTTTGAAGTTCACAAAGGTCAAAGTTTCAAAGTTGTCGGAATCGAACCAAATTTTTGGTATTGTGTAGCTAACTAACCTCATAACTGATTATACATTATTTTCTATCTCATGTCAAGGTCAGTAACCTTCGTTTTGACATTTCAAGGTCACAAAGGTCAAATTTTCAAAGTTGTCGGAATCGAACCGAATTTTCGGTATTCTATAGCTAACTAGTCTCATAACAGATAATACATTCCTATTTATATATTTTCAATGTCGGTTTTGACCTTTGTCATTGAATACCGCTCGCTCGTGAACCATCGTCGTCTTCTGACTTGTTCATTATCACTTTCATAATCCAGCGGCAATACATTCCGAATGGCTAGGGTTTGTGTGTGCATGCATGTGTTTTTCCATGCATGTTTTACAATTCGGGCATCTTGTTTGGTATTGTTCATATATTATTACAAAACTGTCAGCTCAAACAACGGGATGCTGTCAGTTTCGATTTTTTTATTGCCAAATAGTCAATGCAGTGGATGAATAGGCACCGATTATCCTGCTAAGTTGTCCGTTGCATTTGCACTTGAGCGTGTACATGTGGGAAAAGGCAAGCAGCGAGCGAACGTGTAACCGTGTCGGCACATATCCAGTGTTGCCAGTGTGTGCCGTGGCCCGCACTGTGCGTGTGACTTGGCACGACGCTCAGCATCTGTCGATGCCACCACTGATGGCAGCACATCACTTTGATGTGCCAACCTTTCGAAGCAAATGTGGCTCCTGACCTTTCATGTTCCAGTGGAATAAGCAGGAGGGGCTACTGCACTCAGCAGGAAAACAACAGTGTCCACGCAGCTGCCTACTGCCTGCGATGTTACAGTCGGCTTATAGCTGGGGAGCTGGGTTTTTGCGCAGAGCATATTGCAACGGTAGTGCCACGCGTAGGGTTGGGGTGCTCGAGGGCAGCGGGCATTTTTAAAGGAGCGGTTTGCTACAAGGGCATCAAGGATGGAGAGAGAGACGGCATGCTTTGCAGGGGTAAGTCGAAGAATGGATCTGGTTGGATTCTTTTGACACTTTCATATGTAGCTCGAATTTGTTTGAGGCTTTAAACTGACTCCTGGCTGTGACGATCAATTAATTAATAAATAGTTGAAAACATCCTTTTGAACAATTCACAAGTGTGTGTTAATGTTAAACCAGAACTTAGGGACAAACCTAGGGGGTTTATATTCAATATATATACTGTATATACAAATATATATATATATATATATATATATCTATATATATATATATATATATATATATATATATATATATATATATATATATATATATATATATATATATATATATATATATATATATATATAGTATATATATATAGTATATATATATATAGTATATATATATATATTATATATATATATAGTATATATATATATAGTATATTGTCGCGATCCCGCCTGGTAAATGTATCCCAGCACGGAATACGGACGTAAATGTCCGGGCTTCAAGTAATCCACGGAGTGGACAAAAGAGACGTAATCAACACAATTGTGTTTTAATCGGCCTTCTAGGGGTAAGGCACGATGCTTTATTGGCTCGATCACAAAAACCCTGAAAGGTAACAAATGGAATAGGCTGCACAAGCCTGCAGGAACGGTCGGCCACAGACGCTCCCACGAGACGCAGGTAAGATCCTCGCGGCTCCAATCGACGAGCTCCGGGACTCCAAGGATACCAGGATGGAATACCACACAAGGCCGCCAGGAACGGTCGGCCAGGAGCTCCAACACGAAGCAGGCAATATAGGACTCACAGTTCCAATCTACGATCTCCGGGAATCACTCGTTCTCTTCCGGAATCACTCACTCGTACAATCCATAACTATAAACGATCAGCACAACTCGCTGTCGTGAGGCGTAACGAAAGTCCCCTCGCCTCGAGGCCTCGAACCTCCGAGCTGCCTCCGTCTCATCAGATGGCGGCCGCGCTCTCTGACCCTCCACCAATCACGTCCCGACTCGCCTCCCAATCGCGTGAGGCTCCAAGGAGGTTACGTCAGTGGTGGGCGGGGCACTCATTTGGGTGAGAACAAAGGTGGTTTCACCGGGGGTTTCTCACAGTCCTCCCCCCCTAAGTAAAAACCCCGTCGAATAGACGGCGTTTTTACAACCAGTATTTGTAGTAGGTGCAAATCACATGGCAAGATGATGGCGGGAATTGCTAACAGGCAATTAACGCAATTAACAATTACTAACACTTGTTAACAATAATAACGAAACAACGCAACAATACAACGCAACGCAATGGCGCAACACAATAACGCAACAATAACGCACTTATTAACGCAACAGGCAATTAACAGGCGTTAACAGGGTAAACAATGAACCAGTTTTGTTTTTTTTTTCCACACACAATATTAAACACCATACACCCCATTAACATCTACCCCACAAGAGTTACACTTCACCCAAAGCACAATAGAGAAACAAGGGAGCCAAACTCAAGGTGGGGAAACATTTACAGGAGGGAAACGGACCGAGACCTAGAGCGGCGGGTTCTCCTCCGGTGTCGAGAACGACAGTCATATGCGTAATGACCCCTTTCACCGCACTGGTAACATCGATCTTTCGGGTCGAACGGCCTGCGGACCAAAGAGCGTCTGCAACGAGGCCGCCGCGACATGCCATTCGACATCTCGACGCACACACGCGATCCGCAAATTAACCTTCCATCAAGGGCTCTGACCGAATCTTCAGCATCTCGTGGCTCTTCAAACTCAACAACTGCAAATCCAGGTGGGTTTCGAGCAACCCATACGTTGCGGAGTGGTCCGTAATGTTCGAAGACCCTCCCTAGCTCGGCTTTCGCTGCTCCATTGCCCAGGTTTCCCACATATACCTTAGCATTAGCGTTCCTGCTGAATCGCGACATGGCGGGAGCGGTCCCTGAGGAGCACGGCACCTGAGGTTGGCTTGACGGGAGGCTCGGGTGGCTTGACGGGAGGCTCTCCACATGGAGGCGTGGGTGGACTTCAGCTGACGCAACGTCACCGTCGGAAACTGGAGTCGAGGCGCTAGGCTCCTCGGGCCAGAGTGAAGATATGTCTGACTCCGCCACTCTCTCCGCCTGTTTACTCTGGGCTCTAGGGACCCCCCCACAGGTCAGAGTCAATGACTCCTCCCTGGCTATGGCATCATTGCCAATCAGCAAGGAGACCCCGGGTATAGGGTAGTAGGGTACTACCACACAGGTCACTGGACCCTTAAAAATGTCACTCCGGACCTCGAGGAGGGCAAGGGGGTACCGGCCAAGAACCCGGTCAATGCCCCGAAGGAGGGTATACTCGCCGGTATAACGCATCTGAGAGGCCGGAACTACCCCCACCCGGAGAACACACCGTGTCGCCCCAGTATCCCGAAGGTATTTGGTCTCAAACTTCAGCATCGAATCGGGGCCACCCACTAAGGCTGTCCCTGAATACTCCTGATGCAGTGGATGAATGGAATTAGCCCCGGTGGCAGTGACCTCGGTCACCGATGCCACCGTCGTGTGCGAGGGCCCGGCGGATGAGTTCCACTGATCTCCCTCCGACTTAACAGGAGGGTTGCCTCGGTAGGCCGGACTGGCGGGATTAGAGAAACAGCGGTTTTCACCGTGCCCCACGCGTTTGCAGAAATCGCACCAGGGCCCTGCCCTGGTCTGCGGCTCGCGAGCGCCCCCAGTGGAGGTCATCGGAGAACCCTTCCCCTCGATCCAGCCGCCGGGCAGACGGGGGGCGGTCTTGATCGCAGACTCCTCCGTCTTACGAAGCGACTGCGTGACTTGCAGCATTTTGCACGACAAAACATGTTTATCAATAAGGTTGACGCAGTCTGCCAAGGAAACAGTGTCCTTGTCGACAAGAAACAATGCTAAGTCAGGCGGAAGCTGTTGATCGATACGGTAACGCACCAGGAGTTCCGCAACCGCTTGAGGTAACTCCACCTTGCTCCCCTTGAACCATCTCTGCAGCTGTTCCAACAAGGCCCGCGAATGTTCCTCATAGGTTTGACTGGACTCACGAGTCCAGCTGAAAAAATTTCTCCTATAAATACATGCGGACACCGCATAGGCATTCAAAATCTCGGCCTTCAATGCCCTGTATTTGTTTGCGTCCTCGGTTGCCATCCTCGCATATACCTCCCTCGCCTTCTCAGATAGATGGCTCACAAGATGGCCGACCCACAAGCTCTCATCAATGCCACCGGCAGCCAACAACTTCTCCGCCATCTCCAGATACGCTTCTGGCTTCGTGTCTCCCGTCCAGTCCGGCAAACGAACATGAACAGTTACCGGGACTCTTGCAGCAGACCCCTCTGCCCGCAGTCGTTCAGTCAACATTCGCAACTCATGCTCTCTGACGCGTTCAGCTTCTGCTGCCGCATGCTCTCTCGCTGCTGCTGCCGCACGCTCTCTCTCTGCTGCCGCATGCTCTCTCTCTGCTGCTGCACGCTCTCCCTCTGCTGCTGCCGCACGCTCTCTCTCTCTCTCACGCTCTCTCTCTGCTGCCGCATGCTCTCTCTCTGCTGCCGCATGCTCTCTCTCTGCTGCCGCATGCTCTCTCTCTGCTGCCGCAGCACGCTCTGCCTCTGCCCTGTCATTCTCCCTGTTATACATGTCAAGTTGTTGAACCGGAGTCAGCCCGGTCCAGAAGGGCGAACGCATGCATTTAGTCATGATGGAATCGCTTCCTAACATCTCGGGTTGAGTGACCGGGTCAAGGCTGCTTGCGTCGCTCACCTCGCCACCCACGTGACTGTCAACATGATCAGGTTGAACTCTCACTTCCCTGGTCGACATAGCTTGGCTACGAGTTATCATACGACCAGGCACAAAACACAACCTCAACACAACGCTCAAACACAACGCTCTGTTGGGGAAATACGACACAACTACGCAATATCACCCGCACATCAAATTGCCAATGAGAAAAATACCACGTACAAATACTCACGTTTTTTTTTTTTTTCGGTTGTTTGGAGGGATCCGAGGCTATTCGCTTATTCTTTGTCGGTTGTTTGGAGGGATCCGAGGCTATTCACTTCTCTGCCCAAGACAGCGTCCTACGGCGAGAAAGTTCCTCCCAGACGGCGTCCGCTGGTGAGAAGGCGATGAACAGATGCCAGAAGATGTCGTCCACTGCAGAATTCCCGTCTCAATCGAATGGCTCTTACTTGAATGATCCTAGGACGAGCAACCCATTTGTCGCGATCCCGCCTGGTAAATGTATCCCAGCACGGAATACGGACGTAAATGTCCGGGCTTCAAGTAATCCACGGAGTGGACAAAAGAGACGTAATCAACACAATTGTGTTTTAATCGGCCTTCTAGGGGTAAGGCACGATGCTTTATTGGCTCGATCACAAAAACCCTGAAAGGTAACAAATGGAATAGGCTGCACAAGCCTGCAGGAACGGTCGGCCACAGACGCTCCCACGAGACGCAGGTAAGATCCTCGCGGCTCCAATCGACGAGCTCCGGGACTCCAAGGATACCAGGATGGAATACCACACAAGGCCGCCAGGAACGGTCGGCCAGGAGCTCCAACACGAAGCAGGCAATATAGGACTCACAGTTCCAATCTACGATCTCCGGGAATCACTCGTTCTCTTCCGGAATCACTCACTCGTACAATCCATAACTATAAACGATCAGCACAACTCGCTGTCGTGAGGCGTAACGAAAGTCCCCTCGCCTCGAGGCCTCGAACCTCCGAGCTGCCTCCGTCTCATCAGATGGTCGGCCGCGCTCTCTGACCCTCCACCAATCACGTCCCGACTCGCCTCCCAATCGCGTGAGGCTCCAAGGAGGTTACGTCAGTGGTGGGCGGGGCACTCATTTGGGTGAGAACAAAGGTGGTTTCACCGGGGGTTTCTCACAATATATAGTATATATGTATATATATATATATAGTATATATATATAGTATATATATATATATATAGTATTTATATATATATATATATATATATATATATATATATATATATATATATATATATAATTCAATATAAGAGGCGACTAAGAGGGTTGGCGTCAGGAAGGGCATCCGGCCATAAAAACATTGCCTCAAAAAGAGAACCATGTCAATTACAACTACATATGGGCAGGGTACAGCGTGAAGCGGAGATCGGTTTCTGAGGTTTGGGACATGAAATGTAGGGATAATGACAGGGAGATCAGGAGAAGTGGTGGAAGTATTGGTCAGAAGAAGAGTGGACATATGTTGTGTGCAAGAGACGAGATGGAAGGGAAGTGGTGTGAGAATGGTGAAGGGTAGGCAGGGACAGAAATACAAGTTTGTGTGGCAAGGGTGCCCGGAGGGCGTGTATGGCGTTGGTGTCCTGTTTTCTGTTGAGTTTGTAGACAGTGTGGTGAGTGTGACTAGAGTGAGTGAAAGGTTGATGATGGTGAAAATGATGATTGGAAAGCTCTTGGTGAACGTCATCTCGGGATATGCTCCGCAGGTTGGTCGGAGCGATGAAGAGAAGGACAAGTTCTGGTGTGCGATAGAGAAGCTGATGGAAAACGTGAAAGATGAGGAAGTTCATGTGGTAGGAGGAGACCTAAATGGACATGTGGGAAGGAGTATGGACGGTTTTGAGGGAGTGCATGGGGGTTACGGATATGGTGTGAGAAATGGAGAAGGTGAAAGGATTTTGGAGTTTGCTGATGGAGCTGATTTGTTGATTTGTAATACTCAGTTCCAGAAAGAGGATAATAAGCTTGTTCCATACATGTCAGGTGGGTCGACGACAACCGTTGACTACCTGATGGTGCGTAGGCAAGATAGTGGGTGCCTCCGGGACACAAAGGTGATCCCGGGGGAGTAGGCTGTTTCACAGCACCACTTGGTTGTTTGCGACGGTGCGAGGATAGCTCGGCGGGTGAAGTACCAACCGAGAATGAAGGTGTGGAGGTTGAAAGAGGTGACAGTAAGGGAGGCATTAAAAGAGAGGCTGAGTAGGGTAGAGGATGATGTGGTTGAGCTTGAAAGTGGTTGGATGTCAATGAAAGATAGTCTGTTGGGAGCCGTTGGTGAGGGATGTGGATGGACAAAAGGACCACCGAGGCACTCGGAAACATGGTGTTGGGATGATGAAGTTGGAAAGAGGATTGACGAGAAGAGGAAGAAGTTCATGGAGTGGCAGAAGGCGAAGGGTACGGGAGCAGAAAAAGCAGAGCATGAAAGTTATAAGGCAGCCAAGAAGGCTACAAAGAAAGGGGTAGCAAAGGCGCAGGAGGCATGTAGGAAAATGTTCGGAGAACGCTTGGATTCGGAAGAGAGTCAGTGAGCGGTATCCAGGATTGCAAAGCAGATAGCGAAAGAGAGGTGTGATGTGATGGGGGTGAGTTGCTTGAAGGACGAAGTGGGACAAATCGTTGTGGACCCAGATGAAATTAAAGGAAGATGGAAAAGATATATGGAAATGCTGTTGAATACAGAGATTGATTGCGATGGCAACATAGAGAGTAACCCAGTTTTAGGACCGGCAGAGAAGATAACTGAGAAGGAAGTTGAGGAAGCGATAAAAGCAATGAAGAGTAGAAAAGCGGGAGGGCCGACGGGAGTTGTGGGAGATATGTTGAAGGCAGCAGGAAGTTGGGGTGTGAAGAGAATGACAGAGATCTGTAATCTTGCGGTGAAAGAAGGCCGCATTCCAGTGGATTGGGAACTGAGTACCCTCGTCCCTCTATACAAGGGGAAAGGTGACCCTCTGGAGTGTGGCTCGTACCGAGCGATAAAGTTATTGGAGCATGGAATGAAGGTATTGGAAAGGGTGTTGGAGAGGAGGATAAGGAAGAAGGTGAAGATCGATGAAATGCAGTTTGGATTTATGCCAGGAAGAGGAACGACAGACGCGCTTTTTATTGTGAGGCAGTTGCAGGAGAATTACATGGAGAAGAGGAAGAAGTTGTTTCTTGGGTTTGTTGATCTGGAGAAAGCATTCGATAGGGTTCCACGTGAAGTAGTGACATGGGCATTGAGGAAGTTAGGAGTTGGAGGAATGGTTGATCAGAGTAGTGATGGCAATGTACAAAAGAGCGCGCACAGCTGTAAGGACGAAGGACGGGAACAGTGGTGAGTTTGAGGTGAAGGTGGGAGTACATCAGAGGTCGGTACTAAGTCCACTACTATTTGTAGCTGTGATGGAGGTGCTGGCTCAGAGTGTAAAGGAGGATTTACCGTGGGAGTTGTTGTATGCAGATGATCTGGTGTTGATTGTGGAAAGTATGGATGGACTGAAGGAAAAGATGAACTAGTGGAAGGAATGTATGGAGACAAAAGGTCTGAAGGTGAATATCGGAAAGACGAAGGTGATGGAAAGTGGTAAAGCATGTGGTGAGGTGGAAAGAACTGGGAAGTGGCCATGTGCTGTGTGCAGGAAGGGTGGCGGAGTGAATTTCATTCAATGTACAATGTGCGCTGAGTGGGTTCATCAAAAATGTAGTGGTTTGAGAGGGTCAATAACCAGTGTGGCAGCTACATTCAAGTGTAAGGTGTGCACAGAGGGAGCTGCAGATGGAGGAAATGTTGAGTTGGATCTTGGAGACGGCGTGAAGCTGGAAGGTGTGAAAACATTTTGCTACCTCGGAGACATGCTGAATGGAGAAGGTGGATCAGACTCGGCAACGGTTGCTCGAGTGAGATGTGCATGGAAGAAGTTTCGGGAACTGAGTGGCGTGCTGACGAGGAGGGGAGTGTCGTTGAAGCTGAAGGGAAAGGTGTACGCTGCATGTGTGAGAAGTGTTATGATTTATGGGAGCGAGACATGGGTTTTGAACGTAGAGCAGCAACGAAGGCTGGAAAGGGTGGAAATGTGAATGGTTCGGTGGATGTGTGGAGTATCGTTGAGAGAGAGGAAGACCAATGATGAATTGCGAAAGATGATGGGAATAGAGCCTGTGATTGATGCTGTGAAGAGAAACAGGTTGAGATGGTTTGGTCATGTGTTGAGGAAGGATGAAAGTGACTGGTTGAGAAGAGTGATGGAAATGAATGTGGAAGGAAGTAGAGGACGGGGAAGACCGAGAAAGATTTGGCTAAAGATGGTGGAAGAAGAAATGCGGGCAAGGGGGTTAACAAGGGGAGATGCAGAAAATAGGGCAAAATGGAGAAAATTGTCATGGGGACCACAAGGCTAACCCCCGCTCTAGCAGGGAAAATGGCCTTAAAATGCATGTTGTTGTTGTTGTATTGGTATTGCTACATGGATGGTTTGTGGGAGACCCATAGTTAGAATGTGTTAAGAATAGTATGGATTGTGAGTCGGTTAGATTAAATACCTGTACTAGGGAAACATCAGAGGTAAATTGTACATAATATGTGCACTGAGGAGGCAATGAGCAGCTATTATAAAGCAGCATCAAGTAAAGACGACATTGTGTAAAACCTGTTCTGTCTACAGGTGAGGCCTTGAGATGAGTGACAGTTGTGAGTGGTGAGAGGACTTGAAGTGAGTGACAGTGGGCAAATGAACGTGCTGTGGGCTTCCCCACGGGCTCTTTGCAAGGACAACCGTGCACCTGGTGGTGCATTACGCTATAGCGAAACCCTACTACGTGGGTGGAATGCTTTATCCCAGCGCCATCTTTGTCTGGTGGCACAGCTAATGAATGGACCAGCCTCATGCTGGAGGGGTGGATGGGGAAGGGGGTGACTCAATGGCCAGTGTGAGCCTGCATGCACACAGAGAGAGACTTCCCTGCCTTATTTGTCGTTCTACGCTCTTGCTCTGGTCTTGCTCTTCGTTTGCTACTGCTCGTTGCTGGGGAGTCTTGAGTCCTGCACTCTTCATCCTGACGTTGTGCCAGATCGGGTCCTTTGCCTTGGACCATCTGTTCTCAACTTGACTTCTGTTATGGGACCATGTGGGGACATGTCGAGCGGGGGGGGGGGACATCGGAGTGGAGATCGGCCTCAGCAGCGGTCGTTCAGGCCCTCGTCTGTTTCATTTCCCTCTGAAACCAGTGGTTTGATCAAAGAGCAGTGCTTTCCTGTAAAGTCCCAGCTGTCTGCGATTTTGCAGCAAATCGAAATAGCTGACAGTGTTGCAAAAAATGGAGAAGATGGCTGCCAAGTTGAGAAGATGGCTGCCATCTTGCAATACATCGTGAAAGTGTGGCATTAGCTGAACAAGCTGCAATGGAGTGGAATCAAGTTATTCTGCAAGGCATCATGCTGGGAAAAATGAAAGGAGGCTTCGGCTGCACTATTGAACCAGTTATTGGATAACGAATCGAGTTTGCTCAATATCGGTGTTGGAGTTGAATCCACTCTTGAGGGCTGAAGCCACCCACAAAGGTGAACAGGGCAGAGTCTGTGCCTAAAAGTCTCCAAAGAGTCTCAGACGGACAGGAAAACACCTCTGTCGAGACTCAAACACAACTGAAGCTGCTGAGCCAGCCAGGCACAGGAAGGAAGTTCAACAGCACCATCCCCGGCAGTCTGACCAACAGGTATCTGGCACTGCATCAAGGCCTCAAATTGGGCTTGACAATAGACTGAGCGCAACGTCTTCTTCTTTGTCATCCATAGCTGGAGCTCGTCGTGACTGGCCTCCTGAACAATCAGAGTGGAGAGGTTTTGGGCCCAGTACTGAATGCCGGACCTTCAAGCTTCTGTTGGACACGTTTTAAGGGTCAAACAGAGTTCTCCACTGACAGGTCTGAGCAACCCTAGTGGCTGTGGGGCGCCTTCCGAAGTGGGCGAGCGCCAAACAGGGGGTTCAACCACACAGATGGATTTGATATTTTGGGAAAGCACGAGTTTCATTGGCATAGTGGAAGTGACTGCATTGGCCTGACACCAGAGGGCAAGCCTGGAGGTATTGGATCTCACAACTGGGGTTCCCTAAAGGATGGCATTGGAGTGATGAATCATTTGGACTTCCGGTTCTGGAATCAGCATACATAGATGATTCATCAGACGCTCTCAGACCAGTTCTTCAAAAGCTAAGTTCCCCCGACCATTTACTTTGTGTTTACTGTTTCATTTTTAGCTCAACTGGACTTTAGTCTGGTGAGATTATGCAATCGAGTAGTGTCCTTAGGTAAGTCAGTCAGTCAGTCAGTCAGTCAGTGAGTGAGTGAGTGAGTGAGTGAGTGAGTGTGTGTCTGTAAACACTTCAGTCATTATCGCTTGAACCAAACACACGATTTTGATGAAACTTGGCCACAAACTGCTTATCTGATGCCCAACGAAGATGTATTGACTGCAACAAAGTCTGTGCTCATTAAGGGGAACGACGGGGGTGTTTTTGACTACGGGGGAGTTAGAGAATCTGAGTGAGATAAATATCCAGGCCTAGATAGTGTTCACTCTCAGGTATAGAAGGATCTCAGGTGGAGCAAAATAAGTCTCAGATATAGAAGGATCACAGGTAGAGCAAAATATTCCTAGTAGTGTTCATTTGCTTTATACCGTGTACCCCCCCCCCCCCCCCTCCAAAAAAAAAATTGGTATTTGCTGTCTTCCCTGAAATTACGCACACAATTTCAATGAAGCTTGATCACAACCTTCTTCGCCCATGATGTACCAAAGTTTGTTCATGACATTGAAAACATCAGGGTCTGAGAGGGTCTGTATAGGGGGTGAGGGTGGGGGAGGGTTGTGTGACCGTTGCTCCTGATCCAGGTGAGCTTCAGGACCCGAGATCCTATTTTTGTGCCTGAGTGATTGTGCGGGATAGTGTCTTTTATTCATGTGTCTCAGAACTATTTCAGAACAATCAGATGGGCAATAAGGGAGGAGAAGCAAAAATAGCAAAAAGTTAATTGACGGACGGATAGACATGTGGACATCATGACCCATTTTACAAGTTCAGCTCTTCAAGAATCGAGATTAGAGGACTCAAAAATATTTAACATAATAGCGGGAGGATATCAGGCTAGGAGTATGTAAGTAAGGGGATCGAGGGAAACCTCAGTGATCAGGGATACCAGGGATCATATGTAAGTAAGGGGATACCTCAGGGATCAGCATTCGCACTGTTATTAGTCCCCTACCGGTGTACACCGGAGGGGACTATAGGTTTGCACTCCGTCCACCCGTCCGTCAGTCCGTCACACAAAGAACAGTTTTCCGGACTTTTTTTCTAAACGCTTAATGCTAATGATTTCAAACTTGGTACATGGTTTCCTCATGATAAGTTACAGATCAAGTTCGAACTTCACGACGTTTCGATCATTTTTGACAAAGTTGTGGCACTTTGAACTTTGGTAATTCTGATAATTCTGATGATCCTTAACTCAGTGCCATTTTAAGTTTTAATTTCCTTTAAAAACGATTTTCTCTGCAATAATAATAATAATAATAATTCATTTATTTTGTATAGCGCTTTTCAAGAAGCCCAATGGCGCTTTGACAGAGTGGAAAACATAATGCATAACAATACATGAAAACAACAATTGCAAAAAGACAAGAATCAATAGGGAAATATTTAAAGCAAAAGGAGGGAGAAGGAGAAGAGATAGTCAGGGGTTAAATGCTGTGGGTTGAATGTTGAATGTAGTGTTGAACAGGTGGGTCTTTAGTGATGTTTTGAATGTGGTGAGTGAGGAGGAGTCTCTGATGGTGTGAGGTAGTGAGTTCCAGAGGGTGGGAGCAGCGATGGAGAAGGCCCTGTCCCCCCAGGATCTGAATTTGGTCTGGATGGGGGGGGGGGGGTCAGGAGGTTGGTACCAGCAGAGCGGAGGTTGCGGGTTGGAGTGTCTGGAGAGGAGGTCAGTAAGGTAGGATGGGGCCAGGTTATGGAGGGCTTTGTAGGTCAAGAGGAGGATTTTGTACTGGATTCTCTGGGGGATGGGGAGCCAGTGAAGCTTGTAAAGGACGGGGGTGATGTGGTCACGGGTCCGGGAATGGGTGAGTAGACGGGCAGCGGAGTTCTGAATGTATTGGAGTTTATTGGTGATTTTTGAGGGTGAACCATAGAGGAGGCTATTGCAGTAGTCCAGACGGGAGGTGATGAAGGCGTGGATGAGGGTTTCTGCAGCCGTGGAGGAGAGGGATGAGCGGAGGCGGGCGATGTTTTTCAGGTGAAAGAAGGCTGACTTTGTGATCTGTTTAGTGTATTTGTCGAAGGAGAGGGTTTGGTCAAAGATGACGCCAATATTCCGGATGTGAGGGGAGGTGGATACTGGGATAATGTCGATGTTGAGGGCAAAGTTATGGGTGGATTTTGTGAGCGTTTTTGGGCCAATGATGATTATTTCAGATTTATCACAGTTAAGCTTGAGGAAGTTGATTTGAAGCCAGGATTTTATTTCAGTGATGCAGTTTGTCAGGATAGAGTGGGTGTCGGTGGAGACGGACTTGGTGGAGATGAAAAGCTGGATGTCATCGGCGAAGCAGTGGAATTGGAGACCATGATGGTGGATTAAGTGACCGAGGGGGGACAGGTAAAGGATGAAGAGGAGGGGGCCAAGAACTGAACCTTGGGGGACACCTTGGGGAAGGGGAGCAGTGGGGGATTTGCAGTTGTTGATGGAGATGAACTGGCGTCTGTCAGAGAGGTATGATTTAATCCAAGAGAGGGCAGTGCCGGTAACGTTAAAGGTGGATTCAAGTCGGGTGAGGAGGATGGTGTGATCGATGGTGTCAAAGGCAGCGCTGAGGTCGAGGAGGACGAGAATGTTGAGGTTGCCAGCGTCAGAGGAGAGGAGAAGGTCGTTGGTGATTTTGAGGAGAGCAGTTTCAGTACTGTGGTTGGAGCGGAATCCGGATTGGAAAGTTTCATACAGGTTATTGGCAGAGAGGTGATGTTTGAGTTGAGTGGCTACAGTGAGTTCCAAAACTTTTGACAGAAAGGGTAGGTTGGAGATGGGTCTGAAGTTGTTTAGGGTGTCAGGGTTTAGACCAGGTTTTTTTAGAATGGGCGTAACAGCAGCAATTTTGAGGGAAGGTGGGACGATGCCTGTAGACAGGGAGGAGTTTATTGTTGCAATGATAAGTGGAGAGAGAGCAGGGAGGGAGGCCTTGACAAAGCTGGAGGGGATGGGGTCAAGAGTGCAGGTGGCAGTTTTCATTCCTATGAAGAGTTCAGAGAGGTCAGTAGGGGAGATTGGGGAGAACCGAGACAGGGGATGGCAGGACAAGGGGGGGCAGGTGGTTGGAGGGGGAGCAGGTGCGGCGGTGGTCAAGCTGTTGTAGATGTTGTCAATTTTGCGTTGGAAGAAAGAGAGGAAGGAGATGCAGTTGTCTACTGTGAATGACTGGGTGGTGGTGTTCAGGGGGCGGAGGAGTTTGTTTATTGTCGAGAAGAGTGCTTTTGGGTTTCCGGAGCCAGAGTGGATAATTTGAGAGTAGTAGGCGGAGCGGGCGTGGGAGAGGGCATCTTTGTAGTGTTGTAGGTGGTCCTTGTAGGCTTGGGAGTGAACTGTGAGACCTGTTTTATTGCGGAGTCTTTCAAGTTGGCCAGCACGAATTTTCATCAGGCGGAGTTCAGGGGTAAACCAGGGAGCAGAATGGGCGAAAGAAACTGTTTTGGTTTTTACACGCGCAAGCTGGTCAAGGCAGGAGGAGAGAGTGTGGTTGTAGTAGTCAGTGAGGTCGGAAGGGGTGTGGAGGTCAACGAAGGGAGAAGTGGACATTTTTTCAGAGAGGGTGGATGAGAATGAGGTAGGTGAAAGAGCGTTTAGCTTACGGAAGTTGATAGTGCGATAATGTCTTGGTGCTGGGGTGGGGATGTTGATGGTCATAGTGATAGCTAAGTGGTCAGAGAGGGTGAGGTCGGAGCCAGAGAGATGGTGCAAATTTAATCCAGTGGAGCAGACAAGGTCCAAAATGTGACCACGGATATGGGTAGGAAAGTCGACATGTTGAGTGAGGTTAAAGCAGGTGAGTAAATCAGTGAAGTCAGTGGTTATTGTGGAGTCCATGTGGATATTGAAATCACCAAGGAGGAGGATTGAGGGGGAGAGGGAACATAGCTGGGTCAGAAAGTAGGAGAAGTCAGACAGGAATGATGGGTGTGGTTTGGGAGGGCGGTAGACGACAGCCATGACTGACTGTGTGCGACCAGAGAGTTTAAAAGCCAGGTGTTCAAATGATGAGGATGAGGCGATGGGGATGAGGCTGGTCCTGATGTCTTGACGGTGGATAACGGCAATTCCACCACCTCGGCCCCCCAAGTGTGGTTTATTGACGTAGGAATATCCATTGGGTGTGGTGAGGTTGAGTGTGTAGTAGTCCAGAGGTTGTTGCCAGGTTTCGGTGAGACAGAGAAAGTAGAGTTTGTTATCCAGGATGTATTCGTTCAGGATGAGGCATTTGTTGTTGAGGCACCGGGTGTTGAACAGGGTGAGCTTGATGTTGTTTTGAACAGCAGAGATGAATTCAGGTGATTTAGCCAGGGTTCGTAGGCAGGAGGTGCGATTGTGTGCGTTGCTGTGACCAGGTGCGCTGGGACGAAGAGTGAGAGTGCGCTGAGCCGACCAGAGGACGGGGATGGAGTGACCTGATTGCAAATATACAAACTTACGACCGGAGCCACGGTGAATGTACCTGGGTCTTCGGAGGAGTCCATTTGATTTGATGGCAGAGATGCATGATGGGGTGGAGCGGATAGGATAGGACCGATTGAGATAGGACCGATTTTCTAATAATAGGACCGATTGAGATAAAATTTTCACCGTAGGGGGGACTCGGTCTGTACAATATTTTAATGGTAATTATAACGTCACAGGTCACGTGGTTCGGCCGCCATATTGTTTTTCGTGAAAACACGAAAATCTCTTTTTCTCTGCAACGGCTGAACAGATCGAGGCCAAACGTTGCAGGCAGAATCGCATACCCATGACGAACAAAAAAGTCAGCGAGCATGACGTCATGCATCACATGGTTTCAGAGTTATGACGTTTTTAAGCATGAACCTTTAAAACCGAGCCCCTCCCTCATTTTTGATCCAATCGAGGGGAAACTTCACAGATCTGTTCAGCATGTCAGTCTACTAAAATGTCCTTTTGGAATTTGCGATAGCTCACGTGGTTTGGCAGATATCGTTAATTAAACGAAAATATAAATAAAATTTAAAAAAGGATATCTCTTGAATCACTAGTAGTCTAGTACCTCAGACCGTGAGTTGGTAATAATTTTTAATTCACACAGTGCATGCAATACGTGCAGGCTGCTCCACGGAGCGACCTTGCGGGCTTATCAACGAGGCGAGGCATGACACACATGTGTCTCAGCATACCTCAGATCAAGTTTGAAAACCAGCATCAACCATGTATAAATTTGCATATTCGATCATTTTTGACAAAGTTATGGCACTTTGAACTTTGGTAGGGGACATGTATTGCAGCGCAATACTCAGAATGCTTGTTATTCATAATTTACATCAATAATTTGGACAGTAGGGTGAAGAGTGGGCTTTCCAAATTTGCAGATGATACACAGCTTGGAGATAAGGTAGAAAGCAGCCAGGGTGAAACTTTTATTGGGTGAAGGATTGGCAGATGCAATTTAACATGAAATGTAAGGTTCTGGGGATGGGAAAGAATAATGAGAATAGGGTCTACATAATGCAAGGGGCAGCTTTTGAGCATTTGACACAGGAGTGGGATGTAGGGGGAAGCAGTAGGTGCAGAGGGATAAGCAGACAGCTGGAGGTAAAGCTAATGTGGTTTTAGGTTGTAAAGGGATAACTTATAAATCTAAAGAGGTAGTGCTAACACTGACATACAGGAATTTAGTGAGACATCATCTGGAATATTGTGTTCAGTTTTGGTCGCCACATCTGAGGAAGGACATAACTGCCCTAGGGATGGTTCAGCGTAGAACAACTACATTGATTCCTGGGATCGCTAGACTCACCTATGAGGACTGAAGGAGATGGGCTTTATTCATCACAAAGGAGGTGATTACCAGCGGATCTGACAAAGTTGTTTAAGATAATGAGGATATAGACAGAATAAGTGCGGAAAGCTTCTTCTTCTTTTTTTCTTCTACTTTTTTTTAGCACAATAGACAACGATAAGACCAACAACTATCGGGGACGCTTCTTCGCGGTGGTTTTACCCCCCCACCCCCAATGCAAGTCGGGGGCCAAATCTTCCCCATTCTTCCCTGCTGCCCAGATTCATCAGCACGGCGCAGTCACGGTCAGAGTGCCGATCGGTCTCCATGGACTGGCCCTTTCCCTCTTGTCGCTGTCTCTTCTCTCTTTCTCTTTCTCTTTCTCTTTCTCTTTCTCTTTCTCTTTCTCTTTCTCTTTCTCTTTCTCTCTCTCTCTCTCTCTCTCCCTGTCTCTCTCTGTGTATCGTGGCCCTGACTTTGTGAAGGCAGTGTACACCATCCTGGATGTGGGTGAACTCTGGGTCACTCCTGCGAGATCGATCGGCTGTCTCCTTGTCGCCGGCTTCTTCAAGAGAACTGTCCGGGGCTATACAAGAACAAGAACAACAACGATAAGACCAAACAATATAGCTTCTAAATGAAGGATAGGAGAGTTATGATGACATTAAGGCAAGGGTGTTTCACTAAGAGAGTAGTTAATGCATGGATTGGTTTCCCTGTGCAGGTAGTGGGGGGGTTACACGGTATAAAGCAAATGAACATTATTAGGAATTTCAGGAAAGATGTTGGAGATTGAAAGAGGAGGATTTGGGGTGTTTTAACGAGGGTAGAAAAGATCGAGGTTTTGGATGGGGAAAGATAAGAGATGGTGGTGAACAGCTGTTTTAAAGGCCTGAAGGGAGGAGAGGGATTGAAGAGAGTGGGGGAGTTTGTTTCAGAGGGGGGAAAATGCTAATGAAAGAGTGAAGGTGAGCAGACAGTCTTGATTTTGGCAGTTTCATCAGAAGAGGGTTACTGGCAGATCTTGTGCGACCTGAAGGAATATTTGGGGGACAGAGCACAGACAGAGCTGGGGGAGCAAGGCCGGAGAGGAGTCAGTAGAAGACAGAAAGACCACCAACCTGCCTGCGGTGAGTGAGTGAAAGGCCCTCGGAGTTAGCTTCATCGTGGGAGATTCCAATGATTCTGAAAGCTTTGGTTTCAACAGCGTGAAGCCGAGCTGGGTGTGAGGTAGGAGCACCGGCCCAGAGGGGAGAACAGTATTCCTTTGAGCTGCGGATGAAAGCCTTGTATGTGGTGAGGAGCTCAGGTTTGCCAAGGAAGGACTTCGCACGACGGAGAATGCCCAGTCGGCGACTGGCTTTGGAGGCCAGCTTGGAAATGTGGTTTTCTCAGGAAAGATCATGGCAGATAGTGAGACCCAAAAGCTTGAGTGACAGAACTTATTGGAGAGGATTGTTCAAAAAGTAAATGAGAGGGTTTTCCAGACGATCTTTTCGGAGAGACAGTGAGAGTGTGAGATTTGTCAGGATTGAAAGACATGTTCCACTTGTTTGACCAGTCTGTGATTTTGTCCAGGTCTGCAGAGAGTGAGGAGGCTGCAGACTGCCGATCTGATTTAGATTTTCTGATTGTGGAGAGGATTTTCCAGAGAGTCAGAGAGATCGTTGATGCCAGATTTCTTTCAGATGATGATGATTTCATTGATGCCAGATCAGATGCTTTGGATAGATCCTGGCTTGGGGCTCACTGTAAAATGATCACTATTACCTACAGTCCATGGGAATGCTTGGGCATGGATATGGTACAGGCATGATGACCCAACAATGGCCTTTCATGTGACATAATCGCCTTGTGATTACCTTGGTATGTTAAGAGTTCCTTACCTTTGCTGTTGCTGCCCAAGATCAGATAGCAGATTCCTGATCTGCTTGTGTAATTAATTTTCTGAATATTTTCTATCGTGACGTCCGATCCGCTGAAGGTGCTTACATGATATTCATTAATTAGTGTAGATATAACTCGTAACAAACTCCAGACACATTTGTTAAGACTACTTGGCCCATCCTCCCTGTGCCAACAAATACTCCATATTGTTACGAAAATGACTTAATATCAACCCCATTGTCCAACTGGACGTAACTCTAACATAACTGTTGGAGAACTGTCACTCCAATCGGATATTGGTTAAGCATGTACAGAATAGCGAAACGGTTGAGCTATGCAAAGGTTCACCTTTTCAACATCGACATTTGTCCGTGCTGTTCGTGGCCTGCCACTGCGACGGCAGTTGCGCATATCGGAATGTTCAACTGCTGCGGATGTTATGCACTTGGCCCATCGACCAACTGTGCTGCGGTCAACAGCATCGTCCCCATACGCCTTCTGTAGTCGCTTTGGGGTGTTTCCAATTGTCTCCTTCTCATACACTGATTTAATATCAACACGTGGCTTTTGATGGACATCCTTGGGGGCAGCCATGTTTGAAGAATGTTACAGCAATACCACATGTAGGAAGACAATGTAATTATCAAAGGGAAGCGCAAAGTACTCCTCCCTTTATATGGGATCGTTTCTCTGTATGCAACTTTAACATGGGGACTGAAAATTCGTTTCTTGGCTTCTACTGTTATATTACATATTGTTGTGTCCACACTGTAGTGAAGACCTCAGGGCGACATGACCAAACGAGCTCTAACTCCGAGGCATATACGATATACTCAATTATGGCGGTACCTTGTGCACGCGTGGGGGGTAGTGGAGGGCTGTGAGGTCCTTACCTGTACGGATGGACGCGACTGGGGTTTATTCCGCGGACCCACAAACGAATAAACAAGACAGACAAGAAATTGAAAATGTACAAATAATGGTTTAATGAAAATAAACACAATACAATAAAAAGGTGACACTAAATTCCTATATTGAGGGGCCTCCATGCGGACTAATATCCAACACAAGGGGATGATAAAATAATGAAAGTAACAAAATGTAGTGTGGTGCGTTTACTTGGTACTCAGCCCTGGCGTCCTTGACCGTCCGGGGCTGCCACAGGTCCCGCGTCCCTGCGCGGGAAAACACACGTTGGCGCGAAGTCATGTTCACCACCAGCTGCCGAGGCGAAGCGAACAGGCCAGAGCTCCTCCCTCGTCCTTCTCGCTCGGCTGCACCGAGCTCCGACTATCCCGAACTCCCCACGTGCGCACGGCACGAAACACAGCCGTCACGAGGGGAGAGAGAGAGAGAGAGAGAGAGAGAGAGAGAGAGAGAGAGAGAGAGAGAGAGAGAGAGAGAGAAAGAGAAAGAGAAAGAGAAAGAGAGAGAGAGAGAGAGAGAGAGAGAGAGAGAGAAAGAGAATGAATGCGTCCAGGACAAGAGAGAGAAATCCACACTGTGACCGCCTGTACCAAAAGCCCGGACCAAGAGAAAGAAAATGGCGGTGCTCTGCCTTTTTGTCCCTGGTGCTGGAATGTTTTACACTGACGTCACACTCTCACCAATCGTGCCGAGCCATCGCATCACTCCAACCAATCGTTCTTCGGGGCGTGGCCTCATGGCCACACTTGTCGCTCATCGAGCATATTTGGCTAGGTGGTGTTCGTAGTGGTGTCCGGATCCGGTCGGCCATTGCGTTATTTCTTTCAGGTCCTGATCACATGACTGGTGGTGTCGTGTTTTATAAGAACAAAGGGGAAACTACAGAGGCAATTTACACACAGGAAATCTACCCTTATACCCTAACTAATTAGCATAGTTCCACCCCTCGCATGGAGACAAATATACACTTGCGCTTACAGGAAGGTTTCTTCTTCTTCACGACAGTCGGAGCACACTACCCTATACAATCCTATCTTGACTAAAGTATTTCATTACTGTGAAATTTAAATCATTACATTGACATCACTACTCTACCCCCATAAACGTAACTATATATATATATATATATATATATATATATATATCTATATCTATATATATATATATATATATATATATATACAAAGGTGGGCGGGTCCGCTTCGAAAGTCCGCTTATCCGCTTATCCGCTGCAGCGGACTAACGTTTTCGAAGCGGATAAGCGAATCGGAACAACCCCCGGAAACCGAAGCGGATAAGCGTAAGCGGACTACCGAAAAATTAAAGCGCATCGCGATTCGCCAAATCAGCTGTTAGCCTGAGCCGTTACTCTAGAATTGTGAATATTTATTTAAGTGAATAATAAGTGAAACCCTAACAACTCGGCTCTCGCCCAATCTCTTCCCGCTCGAGTTCCGTGATGCTTGGGTAACTCTATTTCTCAGGCAGAACACGCCGCTCCCGAGCTCTGCCTCGGTCGAGCGCGTGTTCAGCTACGGGTCGGACATCCTCAGGCCTAAGAGGTCGGCCCTGGCTGCACCGAACTTCGAGGCCCTCGTCTTCATGAAGGGCAACCTCCAAATCCTCAAGAAGGCCCACGAGGTGGAGGAGGAAGACGAGGACTAGTCAACAGACTGCTAGTCTGTTGACTAGTAGACTCTCTTGTCAAAGAAAGGACGGGCAAATTGATTTTTCTTTAATGTAACTTGCATATATTAAAATTATATTTAAATTAACTGTAGCGTAGAGTAGAGTCGAGTGGAAAACTTTATTTCAATAAATTTTGAATAAATTTTATTTAAATAAAAATGTATATTTTTGATCTTAAAAGCTTTGTTTGTCTTTGTAGTAGTTAGAAATGGCTATTTAGGCTTAAAAAGCATTAAATTCCCTTTAGAAACGTCAAAAATCGCTTTTAAAACGTCGAAGCGCTTTAAAAAAAGCGGATAAGAGGATAAGCGGTAAGCGGACTAAGATTTTCGGCCGCTGAAGCGGATAAGCGAATCGGACTACACGGGCTGGCGGAGCGGATAAGCGGTAAGCGGACTTAAAATTTTCCGAATCGCGCCCACCTTTATATATATATATATATATATATATATATACACACATACATATATGCACAATTTATACCACATTATACCACTTTATACCACTTTAAAACATTTTAAACATTTTTTTTTAAATTCCAATGTGCTGGCCTAATGGATAAGGCATCAGACTCCCAAGCTGGGGATTGAGTTTGATTCCCATCTGGGTTAAATATTTTTCCCCTTACTTTTTCAAGTCTTTTATATCGTTTTCAATAAAGTCTTGTATGATGAACAAATGCGTTTAGTTTGTATTTAAAAGTGTATCTTGGGGAAAGTGCCAGGAGCATAGAAATGTGCCCTTTACATGGTATGTGCCTTGTGGCAAACTATAGAAAAGAAGGGACATTGTTGGGTAAAATGCCAGTGGCATAGAAAATGCTGCTTTATATATGGTATGCGCCATGTGGTAAAGTATAGAAAAGAAGGGACAATGCGAAATTCACCTGAAGACAATGCGAAAATTCGATTCACCTGAAGGATGGCTGACCATCATTTCTAGAGCATTACTTGGTTCCTCCTCAGAACACAAGGGTAGTCCAGCATGCACACGAGATTTTTTGAATGCAGCTTTAACATGGGGACTGAAAATACGTTTCTCGGCTTCCACTGGACGAAATTGGCTGCAAATTTCAGAAATAAATTATTTGTATGTTGAGGTAATATGTTCCAAATTTCATCAACGCCTGTTTCCACATTCTTCAGTTTTATTTAGAAAACCCTCGAAATCACGTTGGTGTCTGTCCGTCGGTCCGTCCGTCCACCCAAAATGTGTCGGTGCTCATATCTCAAGGACTATACATTGAAACTAGCTGAAACTTGGAATATACATAGTTAATGGCTGTTGAAACAAATTCCACCTAAGTGCTATAGTTTTTGCTTTAAAATTAAATATATAAAATTATTAACTCAACTGGACTATGTCCAGCTGAGTTTTTGTCGACACCCAGTGTCCGTCGTCCGTCGTCTGTCTGTCTGTCTGTCGTCTGTAAACAATTCGACGTCTCCGCTCTAAAAGTCACAAATATTGATTAAACTTTATGAAACTTGTTATGCAGCATCTTTAAGACATAAACTAGTTCGGGATTGCATTTGGGCGTTGGACGCCCAAAAATGGGTGCGGCGGGGCGGCCATATTGAAAAATCATTTTTTGTCATGTATTTTTAGCACATATTAACTACATAGTTTGTGGTTCTATTATGCATATTCTAACCATATTGATATAGAACAGTTGAGTTCAGGTTCACTGGAACCTCTCTAGTTTTATTTTATTGTGCTGAAGCTTGTGTTTTTTAAACCCATGCACTCGAACTTGTCACAGCTCAAACTGCAATGTTCACATTTCCCTCGAACCATTATGGTTTTATAGCTCACCTTTTGGGTTCTTTATACCAGGTAACTTTTATTGAGCTTCTGACAACTACTACCCCCTTTCCGACAACCCCTCCATGCATAAAGGCACTCAGACCTGTACACACATACACGTGTCCACATTCCACTGCCTTTCAATTCCTCAGTGTTTAATTCTGCTCCAGGGGGTCATAAACCACATCAAACCAATGATTATTTTGATCATTCCAAGGGCGGTTCATTTTCTGCTTTTTTATGATATGCCAAGTAATTTTATGAGCTTCTGCTGTAGATTTGATAAAACCTCGTTCTAATTAAAAATGGAAATGGTAATTAAATGTCTTGTTGGTTTGGAAAAAGCATGATAAAACCCAACCCACACTTTCCCTTTCTCATGACATTTAAATTGTATGCTAATTTGGCTAATTAAAAATGTATGAAGCAATTAAGATAAAAAACACGATTACTCCAAATTCAATTTGAAAATTTTAATTATTTTTCCTGAAAGATGGTGTTTTTTTGAAAAAAAAAATTCTGTCTTCTTTGTTGCCATTGTATAGTAGTAGTAGTAGTAGTAGTAGTAGTAGTAGTAGTAGTAGTAGTAGTAGTAGTGGTAGTAGTAGTGGTAGTAGTAGTGGCAGTAGTAGTAGTATTCATTTTGCATCAAAGCTTTGTAGGTACCACCATCTAACCCTCTGAGTGCCAGTGATAGCATAATATTGTTATGGAACTCGGGTTCAGGAGTTAACATTATTAACATTAACATTAACCAACGGACGAGGGGGTTCCTTGGACCCGCTCCATGACCTCAGGACCTGAGGCCACCAGGCCATGAATAACTCCACAACCTGACGGTTGTTAAGGAACTGTGGACATCAATTGGGATAACTAGGTCTAACAGGATCCTCTACCCTTTATGTCATGTTACCTGTTGGTGACCTAATTACCTCAGCTAAGGACCGCATTTTCAGCATTCACCCGTCTTCCAACTACTACTACTTCTGCTACTACTTGTACTACTACTACTACTACTACTACTACTACTACTACTACTACTACTACTACGCCACGCCACGCCACGCCATTTTGCTGCTCCTCGAGCCGTGCTATTTTCGACATTTCCTTCTCATCCTCTTCCGTTTTCGTTTGTATTTTTGGTTTATTTGGGTTATTTGAACCACATTGGTTCATTTCGTTATTTTACTTTGACGTCCCGTTTGAGTTATTAGTCCTTTTGTGTTCGGGCCTAGCTGCGGCGTGCGGCTGCACCCGTGTGGGACTAGATTTGCCGCGCCCGATTTGTGGCGTATCACAAACTGTTTGACTTCCTTGTTTTTGCTTAATGACCCTTGACTTTCTGTGCTATATTTGCATAGTTTTGGCGATTAAGCCGATAAGTTATTTGCTCAACGCGCGTTTGATTATCCTTTTGAGTTAATCATTAGCATACCGGTCCGGTCATGCTAAAATAAGCAGAAGCTCGCGAACGAGCTAATTGATTTTTTTTTTTCCATTTTCATTTGACGGGAAATATACCGTTAATAGCAATCATGCCTCTGGATGGTACATGGACAAGGATGGCCGCTACTACCTCTGGTGCAGGTGGGAACTGCCCTGCCCACCCGTTTAAGGCGTTAACAAGGAAGCACGGGGTGAAATGCGAGTTGGGACAAATCACCCAAATAGAGGCCTATGTGAACGCACTCGCTAGTGTGGTTGATCCAGCAACGATAGTTGCAGCCTCGAAAATGTATGGACAAGCTGTGTTCTTTCTTAACTCGGAGGCTGCAGCAAACAAAGCCATTGAGAAAGGGATTAGTGTGGGAGGACTCTTTGTACAAGTCGAGCCGCTCTCAAGTCTTGGTACAAGGATAATTATATCTAATATACCTCCTTACGTGCCTGACAATGTCGTGGTGCCTTTCCTGGAACGACTGGGAGTGTTGAGATCACTCATCAAGCCTGTGTCTTTGGGCTGTCATGAGCCCTCCCTACAACATGTCTGGTCCTTTAAAAGACAAGTATCCATTGAATTGGGAAAGGATGCTGAATGTGAGGGGTCGTTTGTTATTCCTTTTGACGGAAAGAATTACAGGGTGTTTTATATGACAAACGAACCCCGTTGTTTTGTATGCAAAGCGAAGGATCACAGGAGAGCAGACTGCCCCACGATCATTAAAGAGGTTGCAGCTCCTCAACGTCCAGATCAGCCTCGAGAGGATCCCAGCGTCACTGAAGGTAACCTAAGAGAGGCGGTTGCTCCTTTGTGCTCGAGGGCAGTGGACCCTCAAGAAAGTTCTATACCAGTTTCTCATCCCAACTCTTCCGCTGCCATAAATCAATGGCAGGCAGTGGGAGTAGGGAAGGCAAAGAGAGCACAGAAGAGGAAATCAGAACCCACAGAGGATGGGACCACGGAACACCCTGGTACAATTGAGGATGACACGGGAAGTAATGTGTCAAAGGGATTTGTAAAGCCTAGTATTCTGAAGGAGAAAAGAGTGGTAACCCAATCTGAAGAAATGGAAGAAGAAGAAGAAGAAGAGGAAACTATTCATCAAACGACAGGATATGGAGAGTCTTCTCTCTCAGATCCACCCAAAGACAGTTTGAAGAATGAACAGGAAGGGAGACCGTCAGGTAGTAAACCCAGCATGGTAAAGACAAACAACCGAGAGGTATCTGACTTGACAGGGCCAAACGATACTGTGATGTTGGCTCCTGAGAAAATGCATCCAATAACAACAACTGCAACGAAGCTTCAAAATAAACCAGGGATTGAAACATCTACAAGAGCAGTTCTGAACCGAAGGATTAACACCGAAGTTTCAAAGGATTCTGAAGTAGCATTCATCGGTGGGACAGACAGAGAGAGGGAACCAGACACACAAGCATCAATAAAGTTGCTGGCACTGACCGACATCTCAGGTGATGTCACTTCACTCACTGTTGGCGCAGAAAGGGGAATAGTTGAGCACATCTCTATTTTACCACCCCAAAAGGTTGGATCTCCTATACCAACTGAGGAGGAGGCATCCATTCCCACAGGTGTAGCAACGTCCGCCGCATCAGAGCCAAAGGAGCGTTCCTCTGCGCCAGAAGATTATGCCAAGTCAGCCTTGAGAGACGACATGGCAGAAGACTTGACACATTGTACAAGTACACCAAAGGAGAAGGATCTTGAACCTCCAGACAGCGATGATGAGGAAAGTATTGGTGATGGGGAAGACTATCAAGGGTCACTGACTGGTTTAGAGACAGACCTACCTGCAGGACGCCATTCCTGCATTCCTAGCCAGGAGATACTCGAGTTCCTGGAACAAAGCTTGCATAGCAGGAAGAAAGTGGAAAATGCGCTGAAACGGTGGAAAGATTATGACTTGCTAGTGCATTCCTTGTATGCACTAAGGAGAGAGGGACATAAAACAAGGACTTCAGGCTCGGCCGAACAAGCCCGAGTCAGGAAGTTTCTAGCAAAGTTGTTGAGTTACGGGCCTGAATATAAATTCGTTTAGGAGGATGAATTTCACAGAAACAAAACTCTCAATACAATAATGACATCAAACTTACGAATAGGATCATTGAATGTCAATGGCTGTAAGGATGCATTCCGTGTGCACCAGGTATTGTCATTCTGTGTGAAGGAAAAACTTGAAGTAACCTTTTTGCAGGAAACCCACACGACCCCAGAGGCTGCATCTCGATGGGAAAACCAATGGGAAGGCTTGGCCTTTTTCAGTCACCTAACGGACACATCTTGTGGAGTGGCTACCCTCTTTTCACCAAAGAGGAAACCTGAAATACTTGTCGTAAAGGAAGCCAGTGTGGGGCGGTTGCTACATATAAAAGCAAAGTTTGAAGAATTTGTTGTCAATTTCGTCAACATTTATGCACCTTGTGTAGGAGTTGCAAGGGGGATTTTCTTCAACCGGTTGCAGAGATTCATGCTCACCTTGCCTGGTGAAGAGTGTGTAATTCTTGGAGGAGACTTTAATTGCACTCTAAACCCCTCCCTTGATCGAATAGGTCAGGAGCCGCATAATCCCTCTGTAAGAATATTACAACAAACCATAACACTGTTAAACTTGAGGGATACTTGGCACATACAACACCCCACAGACGGAACATTCACGTATGCGAGTATCAGAGGTGGTCATATATCACAATCCCGGCTCGATAGAATTTACGTGTCTCACCGTTGGTGTAAGATTGTCAGTGACTCCGGCATAAAATTTGCCCATTTCACAGATCACAACTTGGCCTGGATTAAGTTTTCCCTGGCGGAAACAAGGCGAGGCCCTGGCTTGTGGCACCTGAACAATGCTTTAAGTCAGGATGAAGCCTTTTTGTCAATCTTTTTGAATTTTTGGCAAGCCTGGAGGAATAAAAAAAGGAGATTTTTGCTCACTTGGATTCTGGTGGGATGTAGGCAAGGTACGATTGAAATTGCTATGTCAGGAATACTCATATGGATCGAGCAAAACACTTGGGTTAGGGATCAAAAGACTGGAAGAGGAACTGCTGCACCTTGAGAAGCACCTGGCCACACTTACCTCTACTGAACTGCAGGCATACCAAGAAAAAAAGAGCACCCTTAAAGCATGTAGTCGTGTGAAGGCACGAGGGGCGTATGTGCGCTCTCGTTTGCAGTTTATTTCTGAGGATGAATATGTCCTGAATTATCTCAAAGGGGTGGAAAAACGCAAAGGTCAATTCAGGACTATAGCGAGTGTTCTCGCAGAAGATGGTCTCTTGCTCAATGGCTCTGAGGGTGTTCAAAAACGAATTAGAGCCTTTTACGCTCAGCTGTATTCGGGTAAGAGCACAGATGCAGGTGCAGGTGGCACTTTGTGGAGTAGTCTTCCTGAAGCCTCTGTAGAAGACCGGGAGCAGCTGGAGACTCCATTATCTCTGGAAGAATTGAAAACCGCCCTGCACAGCCTATCAAGAGATAAAGCCCCTGGCATGGATGGCTTATCATGTGAATTCTATACAAAAGTATGGGACTTAGTTGGACCTGATTACCTAAGCGTAGCTCAGGAAGCATGTGATACAGGTATAATGCCCCTTTTAGTCCATGGGCCAGACCAGATATCGGTACCACCCGAGGTGGCAAAAGTTCCATGGTGCCAATTTATTTGTTACACCCATATAAGTAAAATAATATGTGATAGCAATTCCAAATGGGTAGCTTTTTCATTTTTCTTGCAGGAAAGCTGTTTTTGCATTAATCGCGATACCGCAACTCCGCGCTGTTGTTACTAGTATCATCTTCCAAATCATTTTTTAAGCTGAATAGACAATGTAACATGCTTAAATATCTTAGCAAATGGATGTTTGTAATAAAGACATGTATGTTATACTATATAATACATATTCTTGTATTTATTCATGTGTGGAAACTAACTTTTTCTTCAGTTTTAGTGTCTTAGTTAAGAACAAAATATATGTTGGATGCTGGCAGTGTCCAGTTTTCTTCCGTATTCCGTATACTTGGCCACTGGTGGATACTTCCTGGTAGGTGAGGCAAGAACAAGAGGCTCTGCAATAATTATGTCTATTTAGTTAAGCAGAAAATATATGACAGATATGTAAAGTGCTGATTTCCCCTCATCAGTGGTGATATACATTTGCAGCCTGGTTAGAATAAGTCCAGTCATGAATGCTTGATTTGCTTTCAGATATCAGTCCACTGGTTTCACCAGTCTAATTAAGTGTAATTAAATATAATTAAGGACTGGCAGACTACTAATTTGTGCAACATAGTAATGTGGATTGATAATTCTATGTTGCAGGTGAAAACTGACTGAACATGGCCTCTGACGGAGCAAGCAGCCTGCCACTAAAGCGGCCACGAGTGGAGTGCATCATCCACTGTTCCAATGACAATACAGACAAGCTGGTTTCACTACAACACATTGACTCATGGAGAACATTGCTGAGGGCAGCCCAGATCAGAAAACATGCAGCAATTTTGAAACTAGCTACGAACCTTCCTGATGGACAGATTCCAACAATCCAGTACCACAGAAAATGTCGCAGTCTCTTCACCATGAAAAGACATCTTGATGGCATCCTCAAATGTGCCAGTGCCAGTGAACCTGCTCAAGACACAGGATCACAGAGAGCAGCTAGACAATGTGCAAGCACATCAAGGACTTATGAGGCAGAGTGCATTTTCTGCCAGAAAGACACCAAGTATGCTAAAGGACAGAAGACGAGAGAAATCCTCATACAATGTCGAGAACTGCGAGCTGACGCCACAATCAGGAATGTAGCCATGGAGAAAATGGACAGCAGAATCCTTGCCATAGTCAGCAGAGACCTGGTAGCTGCAGAAGGTCACTATCATAGGTCGTGCTATCGGTTCTATACCAAAAGAGAGGTTCGCAGTGGACAGGATGCAAGCCAAGATGATGATGCTGAAGCTCAGTATGGCGCTGCTGTGGATCAGGCCTACAATGAGCTGTTCCTGTTCATCAGAAGGGAGCTTTTTGGCAATCCTCAAGTGATGACAATGACTGATCTCTCTTCTAGACTGGTGGTCTCATGGAAAACAACTGGCTGAATCCAATGTTCCCTGACAACACTGACCTGATTGGTCTGTCCACTGGCACCATGGCTCCACCCGACGTGGCCAGGGACCTTCTGAAGGCGCTTGAAATAGGAGAAGAAGCGTACCAGACATTCAAGAAGACAAGGTTAGATGAGGATCAACCATCTGTCAAATTCCACGACAAGATGTCCAAGCAAAGCCTGAAGACATTCGCCAATGTCACCACAAAGACATCCCGTGGAAAGAAAGCACAAGATGTTGTTCTGAAGGCAGATCGAAAACTGTTCAGCCATATGATCCTTGTCGCTGAGAGCAGAAAGGTGAACATGAAGGATGTCCTGGCCCACCCACTAGGTCCATTACCGTGGGCACTGGCAAATGCTGATGGATCCCTACGAAAGACGAACAAGGCCGCAGTTGCCAGGGAGCTTGAGAAGAATGTATCTCCTGCAGACACTATCCCAACACCTTCGACGTGCATCATTGATGGGATGAGTCTGGTGCAAAAGATTAATGGAAACAACAAAACCTTTGCACAGCTAGCAGAGGTGGCCTTGTCTAGGGTCCTGCATGAGTGTGGACAGAGTCAGAGGGTTGACGTGGTATTTGATGTTTACCGCCAGCCTTCGATCAAAGATGCTGAAAGGCTCAACCGTGGTGCAAGCACAGCCCTTCAGTACAAGAGCCTTGCAGGGGGGCACAACATCCAGCAATGGAGAAAGTTCCTGTGTAGCGCCTGCAACAAGACCAGCCTCATCAAGTTCCTGGTGGAGCAGTGGAAACTCCCAAGGTTCCAAGAGATGCTGCATGACAAGGAACTGTATGTGACTTGTGAGGAAACATGCTACAAGATAACAGAAAATGAATGGGTGGAAGTGTCAGAGCTGCAGTCGACACAAGAAGAAGCGGATACCCGTCTGCTCCTGCATGCATTGCATGCTGCAAATGCTGGCTCAAAGGCAGTCGTAGTCACAGCTGAGGACACTGATGTCATGGTGCTCTGTGTAGCCTTCCAGAAGGAGATCCCCTGCCCCCTCTACCAGAAATGTGGCACACAGAACCGCACACGGTTTGTCGACATCAGCAAACTGGCAACCTCAATTGGAGACAGCATGTGTGACAGCCTGGTTGGGCTACACGCCTTTACAGGGTGTGACACTGTGAGCGCATTCGCTGGCCGTGGGAAGCTGATAGCACTGAAGCTGGTGAGGAACGACAGTAACTACCAGGAGACGTTTAGACAGCTTGGTCAGTCATGGGATGTCAACCCAGAACTATTTGAGAAGGTACAGCAGTTCATCTGTCGCATGTATAGTGCAGCTGCTAGGACTGGTGAGGTCAACGAACTGCGCTACCAGCTCTTCTGCGCAAAGAGGGGAGGAGTCGAGTCCAGCCAGTTGCCACCATGTAGAGACTGTCTCTTCATGCACGTCCTACGAGCCAACTACCAGGCAGCAATATGGAAGTGCTGTCTGCAGGCTCGCCCAGCGGTGCCAAACCCTACCGAGCATGGATGGACAGTGGATGAAGATGGCAAGCTCGCCATCCACTGGATGCGTTCACCACCAGCACCAGATGTGGTCTTGGAACTCTTAGCTTGCAAGTGTGTGCGTTCCTGCAAATTGCCAAAATGCACATGCCTGACCAATGGACTGTCATGCACAGACATGTGCAAGCTACAAACCTGCAGTAACCAGAAACAACAGGAAGATGAAGAATCCTTCGAACTCGGAGACTCCGATGAAGACGAGCAGTTCGATGACTGACTATGATATCGCTAGTTTGGTACATTGACATACTCAGTATTATTCTGAAGAGCACAGGACGTGCTTTCCCTGGAAACACCCTCAGAATACATGTAGACATGTAGACATTTTGATAATGTGTTGTGTCATTTCATCTTTATGTGAAGCACTACCTGACCATACCGGGTACATAGCCTACAGTCTGTTAGTTCTGTTAGTATGTGATTTCCAACCATTTTGTATAACATTTGAGTACTAGTACTGTTTATAGCTATTGTGGCATACATGTACTTGAGATGGGCTCAGCAGATGAGCTCAGTACAGCCTCTGGACTTTCTTTCCCTTGATTCAGAAAACCGTTTGATTAATATGTGTTGTGACCTTTTCATGTTGTGACATGTTTATGTGACAATTTCCATAACAATCACGTACGTGTATTATAGTAGCTGTTGTATTCCAAAATTACACTATGTGAAGATTGTATGTTTAAAATAAGACATAAAGCGATAATTTTGGGATCTACGTTGTCTCAGTACTTTCTGATTAATATGCCCAATTAGTCCATGGGCCCGTACCCAAAATTTCACACATGGACTAAATCAATCCGAACCGTCGAACGCCTTTTCACAGGGTGCGGGTATAAAATAGCTGATAACTACCACTAAGCTACCAGTCCAGAATTGCTATCACATCAGCATGTATCCCACATACATGCACCTTTCCAAAAATCATTACTAGAACTTGCCACCTCAGGTGGTACCAATTAGTGAAATTTCGGGTCCGGGCCCATGGACTATTTATTGGCGTCGAGCGATGCTGGTCTTGATTCCCAAGGAGGGTGACTTGAGAGACTTGAAGAATTACCGCCCTGTGTCTCTGCTGTGTGTGGATTATAAGGTCATGGCTAAAATGTTGTCACTCCGTCTCGGACCAGTCCTGACAAAATTAGTCAGCCCGGACCAATCTTATGCCATTCCAGGCAGGACAATACATGACAACATATCCCTTGTCAGAGACCTGATACAGTATGCGGACATGACTCGGACTCGAGTCGGATTTCTTTCCTTGGATCAGGAGAAAGCCTTTGACCAGATGAACCATGAGTATCTGTTTGAAACCTTGCTAATATTTGGGTTGGGGAGGAGATTTGTAGGCATGATTCAGACGTTGTACATGTCGGCAGAATGCCTAGTCAAAGTCAACGGTTTCTTGCTCGCGCCCTTTCCATTTGAGAGAGGAATAAGACAAGGATGTCCCCTGTCCGGCCAATTATATTCCCTATGTATCGAACCCTTCCTTTGTTTGATGAGAAGAAGGCTAACTGGCATTGTGGTGCCACACAACAGGGTCAACCTCAAACTTTCTGCATATGCAGATGATGTTCTCGTGTTTGCCAGTAATGCAAGGGATATGCAAATAGTTTATGATTGTCAGCAGGTCTATTCAGCAGCATCGTCTGCTACAAGCAATTGGAGGAAAAGCTCGGGGCTTCTAATTGGACAAATGCAGGTAAAGGAGTTCCCAACACTTTTTCAGAAATTGACCTGGAGTCGCAATGAGCTCAAATATTTGGGGGTGCACTTATCCACTTCCCATGGGTCCTCACCACTCATTAACTGGAACACTTTAGGGGACAAGATCGAAGCAAAGTTGAGAGACTGGAGTGGACTACTAAAAGTCCTGTCTCTGAGGGGAAAAACACTCCTTATTAAACAGTTTATAATTCCGAAGTTAGTATTCAGGCTCTCTTGCATAAGCACTCCAGAGGAGTTTCTGGTTAAGATGCAGAGGAAGCTACTGGACTACTTTTGGAATGGTAAACACTGGGTTTCCCTGGGCATTCTGAGCTTGCCTTTTTCAGAAGGTGGACAGTCTTTTCCCTGCCTTCGAAGCCACTACCACGCATCCAGGCTGAAGACCATACAACATTACCTACATGTGAACCCTGCACCGCAATGGTGCTCACTGGCATCATACTTCTTCAGCAAAGTGCTCAATCTTGGGTACAAAAGGAATCTTTTCATCATTACATCTCGGAGCCTGTCTAGTGCTACATTGCCTCTTTTTTATCAAGAAATGCTGAAGGCTTGGAATGTAGTCGACGTACAAAGAACAGTTCCTTATCCAGGCAAGGACCTGTTAGAAGAACCGCTCATTCTCAACCCTCTTCTACAGGGCCCAACTCTGGCTTCCTTTTCAGTAAGAAGGAGCCTCTTAGCTGGTAGCATATCCACAGTGGGAGACCTTCTGAACGATGGTAAGAGAACGCTTTTACCCAAGGAACTCGCAGCGAAAATGGGCCTGAGGACAATCAGGATCCCCTCCAGGATACTTGAAGAGGTCAAAAGCTCCTTGCCTCCCGATTGTCTGGAATATCTAGAGAATCCCAAAGAGGGCGATGGATCTGGACAGATGTCCATCGGTAACTCCATGGATTTTAAAATCCGACCACGATGTTGCGAGCTCTCTCAGCCAATACCTGCAAAAATATGAGTAAGACCCCTGGCACAGTGGAAATGTCGTTCTGTGGGCTATCAAGGAAAAATATATACCTGCTCGTGATCCACTCGCTCCATTATATAGCTCTTGCAACCCGATTGGATACTCCCTGGCGTGAGATTCTTCCACTTCCTTCGACTGTTCATCCACGTTGGGATTCACTCTATCTCTACCCAACGCCAAGAATGATGGCAGACTTAAGTTGGAGGTTGCTACATGGTGCACTGAGCTCTGGATCTATGATGCGGCATTTCACTAACTTCTCAGAGGATTGCTGCTTTTGTGGTGAAAGGGAAACTATATTTCACATATACCTTCAATGCCACCGTCTTGAACCAGTGTTCTTACTGATGAAAAATCTTCTCTTGCGCTTCTGGCTTCACTTCTCTCCAACACTTTTTATCATCGGGCACCCGGTAAATAAACTAAGCAAGTCACGAGATCTCCTTGTTAACTTTATTTTAGCCGGTGCAAAAATGGCAATATATAAAACCAGGAAGGCAAAAATTGAGAAAGATGTGATGGAACACAGTTCTGTATGTCTGAAGGGCTTAATACGCTCACGCATTATTTCGGAGTACAAGGCGGCAGAATATAGTAACACTGTTCAAAAGTTTAAGGAAACCTGGACTATAAATGATGCACTTTGTACGGTCTCCCCACAAGATACTTTGCTCTTATTTGTATAAATGTGTTATTTGGCATTCTTTTTTTTTTGGTGTTCTTTGGCGTTCTTTTTTTTTGGTGTTCTTTGGCGTTCTTTTACCTTCCCCTTATCTGTCTTGGTAGTGCTTTCTCTTCAAAATGCTCTACCTTGTCTACTGTAGTTCAAACCATGGACTTGCAGAGATGAGGAATTGAGCGACATTAAACTGGGAACATATGTTTGCCTGAGCTTGCATGAGCTCTGAACGCAAATCTCTGTAACCTTTCCAACAAAAGCACTACTACTACTACTATGACGGCCAGGCCGTCAGTGAACACTGACTAAATACTACCGAAGCGAAACAGTGGGGCAGAACTCCCGGCTATCTGCTACGTGCACCTTTATGTCGGATCAATGGAAGAAAGAATGAGAATGAAGCAGATGGAAAATGCACAACTATTATTCATTTACAAAGCAATGGTGTAAAGCACATTATTTCCAAGTCTTTATTCACCAAGCAAAATCAAAGGCAAAAGGGGGGTTGAGGATGGGGAGGAGGGCGATTGAGTGTTAATGTGGTGACAGGAGTATGTGGTGAACGAGTGATGGTGCCGTGTGGTATGCCAGGGTCTCCATGGCGTCACTGCGCCCTCAACTCGCATTCCCCGCACTTCCCTCCGGACCCAGCTTAGCTTGTCCTGGACCCAACGCGACCCAGTATATTCGTTCCAGCAGACGAACCTTTGAGCAGGCAGTGCTCATAATGAGGCTTCCTTGGAGCATACACAACGGACATTAACCAAGCCGCATCCTGGGCTTCATACTTCCATCGCATGGAGTGGCTTTGAAGCGAGTCCTGCACACGCGATATTTTCCAGACATGTGCACTGTGTGCACGGCCTTTTCCCCTAAGGGCATGCTCAGAAGGGGGAGGTTTCAGCGATGCATTGTGGAAAATCCCCATCATCACTGAGGAGGCTTTTAACGTAGCCCTCACACCTACCCTCTCGCATGCACCAGCAAGGGAAAGCCCCCACCCCTCCCCTCACGTGTGAAGAGGTTCCTTTGTACAGTACGCATATCAAAAGATTTGGCCTTCACCTTCCTAGACAGTACGTAGCGTTTTGAAAAGCCTTTAGGTTCCTTGTATCGTAGTTGGTGTGTTTGAAAGGGTGTTGTCCCAGGTTACGAATGTTGATGTACAGGGAGGTAAGACGGCCGATCCGGAGGATTATTACTAATATGATTAATTGTTACAAATATGGGACTTGTTCTCCTGTACGGATTTGGATGGAGGTTAAGGTTGATAATGAAAGAGTTTAGAGGTGAATAATCAGATGGATTGAATGTGAATAAGCTAATCGTGGGGTTGCAGGAATGGATTAAAAGTGAGGGAATAAACCGATTGTGGGGTTGAACGGAGGGATTGAAAGTGAGGGAATAAACAGATTGGGGGGTTGAACAGAGGGATTGAACGTGAGGGAATAAATAAACCAATTGCGGGGCAGAATGGAGGGATTGAAAGTGAGGGAATAAACCGATGGCGAGGATCAATTGAGTGAATGAAAGGGAGGGAATGCACCGATTGTGGGGTTGAAGGAATGACAGAGGGAGTGAAGGAGTGGCTGGTGAATTGAGATTGTGTGAATTGAGGGTTGGTGAAGCTGACCGAGGGTGGATTGAGAGAAAGATTGCTGGGCAAACTATTTGGGGATTGTTGGAACGAACAAGTGTGGATTGAAAGAAAGAGATGGTTTGAAATGGAGAGACATCACACTGGAAATACATAGACTATACTAACAACAATGCATGTTCCCATTCCCGAACCCATCGGCAAGAGGCAAAGGTCTACCTTTAGATAGACCAATAAAAAATTATCTTTGGATTCCGAAGGTGTACATGAATGCGCTCCCCCTGGACATCCATTTTCCAATTCCAAAACCACAGCTGTATACAGTATCTTCAGAAAGTATTCATGCCCCTTGACTTTTTTTGCATTTTGTTGTGTTTCAGCCTGACTTTAAAATGGATTAAAATGAGATTTTTTTTGTCGCTGATTGACACAAAGTACCCCATTTAGAAATTTTTAGAAATTATTTTTATAATTTTTTACAAAACAATTAAAAATGAAACAGAAAGATCTAAATTACATATGTATTCAACCCCCTGAGTCAGTACTTTGTCAAAGCACTTTTGTCAACTATTACAGCTTCGAGGCTTTTTGGGTACATCTGGATTAGCTTTGCACATCTGGATTTGGGGAGTTTCTCCCATTGTTCCTTGTAGATTTGCTGAAGCTTTGTGAAGTTGGTTAGGGAGCGTCGGTGAACAGCAATCTTCAAGTCTTTCCACAGATTATCATTGGCATTCAAGTCTTTGATTTGGATGGGACACTCAAGGACTTTCACGTTCTTGTTCTGAAGCCATTCCAGTGTTCCTTTGGCTGCAATCCTGTGGTCGTTGTCCTGTTGGAACATAAATCTTTGCTGCTGTCGAAGGTCTCTTGCACTCTGAAGCAGGTTCTCCTCAAGGATTTGTCTGTATTTGTCTCCATTCGTTGTTCCCTCTATCCTTACAAGTCTTAGTTCCTGCTGCTGAAAAGCATCCCCATAGCATGATGCTGCCCCCACCATGCTTCACTCTAGGGATAGTGTTAGATGGGTGATAAGCTGTGCTCGGTTTCTGCCAGTTGTAGCGCTTTGCATTCAGGCCAAAGAGTTCCATTTTCGTCTGATCAGATGATATAATCTTTTGCCTCATGCAGAGTCTTTCACGTGCCTTTTTGCAAACTCCAGGTGTGCTGTCATGTGCCTTTTTCTCAGGAGTGGCTTTTGTCTGGCCACTCTTCCATAAAGCTAGATTTGTGAAGTGCTGCAGAGACTGTTTTCCTTCCGACAGGTTCTCCCATCTCAGCCAAGGAACTCTGTATTTCTATCAGAGTGGCCTTTGGGTTCTTGGTCAACTCCCTGACCAAGGTCCTTTTTGGCCCGTTGCTGATCAGTTTGGTCGGACAGCCAGCTCGAGGAAGAGTCTGGGTAGTTCCGTATTCTTTCCATTTCCTAATGATGGAGCTCGCTGCGCTCTTAGAACTTTCAAAACTCTAGAAATTGTTTTATACCCTTCCCCAGATCGTTGCCTCCTCAAAATTCTATCCCAGAGTTCTTTGGACAGCTCCTTGGACTTCATGGTGGAGTTTCTGCTGTTGACATTCACTGTCAACTTTTGGGACCTTAAATAGAAAGGTGTGTTTCTTTCTAAATCATGTCCTATCAATTGACTTGGCCACAGATTGACTCCAATCAAGTTGGAGAGACATCTCAAGGATGATCAAAATAAATTTTGAATGCACCTGAGGTCAACTTGGAATGTCATAGAAAAGGGCTTGGAGTGTCTAAGAAGATTCCACTTTGACATTATTGGATATTATGTGTAGATCAGTGACAAAATAATCTCAATTTAATCCATTTTAAATTCAGGCTGTAATACAACAAAATGTGACAAAGGTCAAGGGGTGTGAATACTTCCTTGAAGGCACTGTAGATATCTTTATGTATGTATATATGTATATACACATACACACATCCAACCAAGGACCCTACGGCAGAACTACACGATGAAATAAATACATTTTACAGCCTAACATTTATTTAAGTGTTTAGAAAGGCAACAACTTGTTACTGCTTTCATGGATTCTTTTGTTTTTTTACTTCCAAATACCATTTTCAATCAATTTTGTACTTCCTCGAGAAAGACACGAATAGAAGGACGAACAGACACATCGAAATGCCCCAGCTTGTTTGCGAAATTGTATTGTACGTCTGTTTAGACCAAGCTCTTTATGAATAACATCTCTCACATTGCTCACAATTTTGTTGTGGTTCATTTTGTGTTGCAATTGTTACGGTGCAGACACCACGCCGCCGAAGGAAAAACATGGCGGAATATCTTGGTGATGCAATGATTACCTTGGAGAGCGGGGATTCTCAAGGAGGTGTTGCAGGAGGAGGAACAATGCCCATAAAACAAAAACCGCTGTTCAGTGATCCAGGAACTTTGGTGAAGGTGAGACCGCTCTCCCGATCATCCAATTCTCTTACAGATCTAACATGTCATATGTAACGCTCTTCTTTCACGGTCTTCCTCAATGATTCCATCTCCAATGTGACAGGATCAGGCTGACCGCTTGGAGATCCTGAAAAGCCGACTTTCCTCATACGAACTGTATGGACTTCCCAGCACACGTCTCTCCGGCCTTGAGCCTGGCACTACCAACTTATCACTACCTACATCATGGACGGACATCTGTGATGGGCACCAAGTGAGCCTTCTCCACTCCAAACCTATGTTATGCTTACTCACATGTGCTCGCACGAGGTTCTGTGTCTGTGAATACTTAACATGACCTGCCTTGAGAATATGAGGTAGCCAAAAGGTCTGTCTCAGATAACTGAGCATGGTTTTCATTACAATTGAGATTTTTATGTGTTAATGGTATCATAAGTCATAAAACAGCCATTTTCTTCCTTTAGCTACAAACACTTAGTCTTGAAAAAAGAAACAGTTATGAACGAGGTATATGAAAATCAATTCTACGATGACGTCCATATCCCATTATCGCATGAATGTTAAATGAGATGTCGCTAATGGATCTTGCATCATGATTCATGAGGTCTTGGCAAAGACTGAGGTATATTGTGCGGTGGTGACACTTTATCCACAACATGAGTGTTATAGTTATGGTACAGTACAGTGCAGTGTCGCATCGTATTATAATCCACAATACCAAATCATATCATCTGTAACTCCAGTTATACGAGTGGTGCATTTCAGCTTTCTGGGACCTTTTGGAAATGGATGAAAAGGTTCCAGATAGCTCATGGATTGATTTTGAGGTGTGTGTGCTTATTCAGCATGGCGCGAGCACAAGTGCACTTTGAAAGGACAAATATGGTAAATATGGGACAATGTGATGTCCTGATTTATTTATACGCTTAGAGCGCGCCTCTCTGAGTTTGGGAGGTCGGTGATGCTGAGTCATCCCATATATTTTGGAAATTGTCTATGCTGCTTCCTTCCTTGATGCTCAGCATAAAGGACAAAGCATGGACAAATACATAGGTTGGCAACCATTGTGTAGGCTTGATGAGCCTTATGGGCCTCCTCCAGCATTCAAGTTCCCTGTAAGGTAACTCATGTCATTTATCATATTGTTTGTTCATACTTTAATTTCAACTTTGCACTGTGGCTAATTTTCCCCATCACGGGATGATTTGCAGAGGCCTGGTGTTGGCTTAGCGGTTAGGGTGCCGGCTTGGGATCCTAGGATCCTGGGTTCGAATCCCGGTCGATCGCTGAATTGACTCAGCCTGTCATCCTTCTGAGGTCGGCAAATTGAGTACCTGTTCACTGGTAAATGCCCTGTGTGTCGCAAGAGGTGACGAACAGGGTTGGTGGCAGGAAGGGCATCCGGCCATAAAACATTGCTTCAAAAAGGGGAAAAGGGGGCCCAAAAATAGGAAAACATTGCTTCAAAAAGGGGCCCAAAAATAGGAAAACATTGCTTCAAAAAGGGGAAAAAGGGGCCCAAAAATAGGAAAACATTGCTGGAAAAAGGGGCCAAAAAATAGGAAAACATTACTTCAAAAAGGGGAAAAAGGGGCCCAAAAATAGGAAAACATTGCTTCAAAAAGGGGAAAAAGGGGCCTAAAAATAGGAAAACATTGCTTCAAAAAGGGGAAAAGGGGGCTCAAAAATAGGAAAACATTACTTCAAAAAGGGGAAAAAGGAGCCCAAAAATAGGAAAACATTGCTTTAAAAAGGGGCCCAAAAATAGGAAAACATTGCTTTAAAAAGGGGGAAAAGGGGCCCAAAAATAGGAAAACATTGCTTTAAAAAGGGGAAAAAGGGGCCCAAAAATAGGAAAACATTACTTCAAAAAGGGGAAAAAGGGGCCCAAAAATAGGAAAACATTACTTCAAAAAGGGGAAAAAGGGGCCCAAAAATAGGAAAACATTGCTGGAAAAAGGGGCCAAAAAATAGGAAAACATTACTTCAAAAAGGGGAAAAAGGAGCCCAAAAATAGGAAAACATTGCTTTAAAAAGGGGCCCAAAAATAGGAAAACATTGCTTTAAAAAGGGGGAAAAGGGGCCCAAAAATAGGAAAACATTGCTTTAAAAAGGGGCCCAAAAATAGGAAAACATTGCTTTAAAAAGGGGGAAAAGGGGCCCAAAAATAGGAAAACATTGCTTTAAAAAGGGGAAAAAGGGGCCCAAAAATAGGAAAACATTACTTCAAAAAGGGGAAAAAGGGGCCCAAAAATAGGAAAACATTACTTCAAAAAGGGGAAAAAGGGGCCCAAAAATAGGAAAACATTACTTCAAAAAGGGGAAAAATTAGCCCAAAAATAGGAAAACATTGCTTTAAAAAGGGGAAAAGGGGCCCAAAAATAGGAAAACATTGCTTTAAAAAGGGGAAAACGGGGCCCAAAAATAGGAAAACATTACTTCAAAAAGGGGGAAAAGGAGCCCAGAAATAGGAAAACATTGCTTTAAAAAGGGGCCCAAAAATAGGAAAACATTACTTTAAAAAGGGGAAAAAGGGGCCCAAAAATAGGAAAACATTACTTCAAAAAGGGGGAAAAGGAGCCCAGAAATAGGAAAACATTGCTTTAAAAAGGGGCCCAAAAATAGGAAAACATTACTTTAAAAAGGGGAAAAGGGGCCCAAAAATAGGAAAACATTGCTTTAAAAAGGGGAAAAAGGGGCCCAAAAATAGGAAAACATTACTTCAAAAAGGGGAAAAAGGGGCCCAAAAATAGGAAAACATTACTTCAAAAAGGGGAAAAAGGGGCCCAAAAATAGGAAACATTGCTTCAAAAAGGGGAAAAAGGAGCCCAGAAATAGGAAAACATTACTTCAAAAAGGGGAAAACGGGGCCCAAAAATAGGAAAACATTACTTCAAAAAGGGGGAAAAGGAGCCCAGAAATAGGAAAACATTGCTTTAAAAAGGGGCCCAAAAATAGGAAAACATTGCTTTAAAAAGGGGAAAAAGGGGCCCAAAAATAGGAAAACATTACTTCAAAAAGGGGAAAAAGGGGCCCAAAAATAGGAAAACATTACTTCAAAAAGGGGAAAAATTAGCCCAAAAATAGGAAAACATTGCTTTAAAAAGGGGAAAAGGGGCCCAAAAATAGGAAAACATTGCTTTAAAAAGGGGAAAAAGGGGCCCAAAAATAGGAAAACATTACTTCAAAAAGGGGAAAAAGGGGCCCAAAAATAGGAAAACATTACTTCAAAAAGGGGAAAAAGGGGCCCCAAAATAGGAAAACATTACTTCAAAAAGGGGAAAAAGGAGCCCAGAAATAGGAAAACATTACTTCAAAAAGGGGAAAACGGGGCCCAAAAATAGGAAAACATTACTTCAAAAAGGGGGAAAAGGAGCCCAGAAATAGGAAAACATTGCTTTAAAAAGGGGCCCAAAAATAGGAAAACATTGCTTTAAAAAGGGGAAAAAGGGGCCCAAAAATAGGAAAACATTGCTGGAAAAAGGGGCCCAAAAATAGGAAGACATTGCTTCAAAAAGGGGGAAAAGGGGCCCAAAAATAGGAAAACATTGCTTCAAAAAGGGGAAAAGGGGGCTCAAAAATAGGAAAACATTACTTCAAAAAGGGGAAAAAGGAGCCCAAAAATAGGAAAACATTGCTTTAAAAAGGGGCCCAAAAATAGGAAAACATTGCTTTAAAAAGGGGGAAAAGGGGCCCAAAAATAGGAAAACATTGCTTTAAAAAGGGGAAAAAGGGGCCCAAAAATAGGAAAACATTACTTCAAAAAGGGGAAAAAGGGGCCCAAAAATAGGAAAACATTACTTCAAAAAGGGGAAAAAGGGGCCCAAAAATAGGAAAACATTACTTCAAAAAGGGGAAAAATTAGCCCAAAAATAGGAAAACATTGCTTTAAAAAGGGGAAAAGGGGCCCAAAAATAGGAAAACATTGCTTTAAAAAGGGGAAAAAGGGGCCCAAAAATAGGAAAACATTACTTCAAAAAGGGGAAAAAGGGGCCCAAAAATAGGAAAACATTACTTCAAAAAGGGGAAAAAGGAGCCCAGAAATAGGAAAACATTACTTCAAAAAGGGGAAAACGGGGCCCAAAAATAGGAAAACATTGCTTTAAAAAGGGGAAAAGGGGCCCAAAAATAGGAAAACATTGCTTCAAAAAGGGGGAAAAGGAGCCCAGAAATAGGAAAACATTACTTCAAAAAGGGGCCCAAAAATAGGAAAACATTACTTCAAAAAGGGGAAAAAGGGGCCCAAAAATAGGAAAACATTACTTCAAAAAGGGGAAAAAGGAGCCCAGAAATAGGAAAACATTACTTCAAAAAGGGGAAAACGGGGCCCAAAAATAGGAAAACATTACTTCAAAAAGGGGGAAAAGGAGCCCAGAAATAGGAAAACATTGCTTTAAAAAGGGGCCCAAAAATAGGAAAACATTGCTTTAAAAAGGGGAAAAGGAGCCCAGAAATAGGAAAACATTGCTTTAAAAAGGGGCCCAAAAATAGGAAAACATTGCTTTAAAAAGGGGAAAAGGAGCCCAGAAATAGGAAAACATTGCTTTAAAAAGGGGCCCAAAAATAGGAAAACATTGCTTTAAAAAGGGGAAAAAGGGGCCCAAAAATAGGAAAACATTACTTCAAAAAGGGGAAAAAGGGGCCCAAAAATAGGAAAACATTACTTCAAAAAGGGGAAAAAGGGGCCCAAAAATAGGAAAACATTGCTTCAAAAAGGGGAAAAAGGAGCCCAGAAATAGGAAAACATTGCTTCAAAAAGGGGAAAAAGGGGCCCAAAAATAGGAAAACATTGCTTCAAAAAGGGGGAAAAGGGGCCCAAAAATAGGAAAACATTGCTTCAAAAAGGGGAAAAAGGGGCCCAAAAATAGGAAAACATTGCTTTAAAAAGGGGAAAAGGGGCCCAAAAATAGGAAAACATTGCTTCAAAAAGGGGAAAAGGGGCCCAAAAATAGGAAAACATTGCTTCAAAAAGGGGAAAAAGGGGCCCAAAAATAGGAAAACATTACTTCAAAAAGGGGAAAAAGGAGCCCAGAAATAGGAAAACATTGCTGGAAAAAGGGGAAAAAAGGGCCCAAAAATAGGAAAACATTACTTCAAAAAGGGGAAAAAGGAGCCCAGAAATAGGAAAACATTGCTGGAAAAAGGGGTCCAAAAATAGGAAAATATTGCTTCAAAAAGGGGAAAAAGTGGCCCAAAAATAGGAAAACATTGCTTCAAAAAGGGGAAAAAGGGGCCCAAAAATAGGAAAATATTGCTTCAAAAAGGGGAAAAAGGGGCCCAAAAATAGGAAAACATTGCTTCAAAAAGGGGAAAAAGGGGCCCAAAAATAGGAAAACATTGCTTCAAAAAGGGGAAAAAGGGGCCCAAAAATAGGAAAACATTGCTGGAAAAAGGGGCCCAAAAATAGGAAAACATTGCTTCAAAAAGGGGAAAAAGGGGCCCAAAAATAGGAAAACATTGCTTCAAAAAGGGGAAAAAGGGGCCCAAAAATAGGAAAATATTGCTTCAAAAAGGGGAAAAAGGGGCCCAAAAATAGGAAAACATTGCTGGAAAAAGGGGCCCAAAAATAGGAAAACATTGCTTCAAAAAGGGGAAAAAGGGGCCCAAAAATAGGAAAACATTGCTGGAAAAAGGGGTCCAAAAATAGGAAAACATTGCTTCAAAAAGGGGAAAAAGGGGCCCAAAAATAGGAAAATATTGCTTCAAAAAGGGGAAAAAGGGGCCCAAAAATAGGAAAACATTGCTTCAAAAAGGGGAAAAAGGGGCCCAAAAATAGGAAAACATTGCTTCAAAAAGGGGAAAAAGGAGCCCAGAAATAGGAAAACATTGCTTCAAAAAGGGGAAAAAGGGGCCCAAAAATAGGAAAACATTGCTTCAAAAAGGGGAAAAAGGGGAAAAAGGGGCCCAAAAATAGGAAAACATTGCTGGAAAAAGGGGTCCAAAAATAGGAAAACATTGCTTCAAAAAGGGGAAAAAGGGGCCCAAAAATAGGAAAATATTGCTTCAAAAAGGGGAAAAAGGGGCCCAAAAATAGGAAAACATTGCTTCAAAAAGGGGAAAAAGGGGCCCAAAAATAGGAAAACATTGCTTCAAAAAGGGGAAAAAGGGGCCCAAAAATAGGAAAACATTGCTGGAAAAAGGGGCCCAAAAATAGGAAAACATTGCTTCAAAAAGGGGAAAAAGGGGCCCAAAAATAGGAAAACATTGCTTCAAAAAGGGGAAAAAGGGGCCCAAAAATAGGAAAATATTGCTTCAAAAAGGGGAAAAAGGGGCCCAAAAATAGGAAAACATTGCTGGAAAAAGGGGCCCAAAAATAGGAAAACATTGCTTCAAAAAGGGGAAAAAGGGGCCCAAAAATAGGAAAATATTGCTTCAAAAAGGTGAAAAAGGGGCCCAAAAATAGGCCAACCCCTGCTCTGTGGGGAAAAATGGCCTCTGAAGGTGGTTTGCAGGTGCGAACACAGTCGATTATTATCGGTTGGCAACCTGGGTGAATGTCTTCTCTTTGGGGAACATTGCTGGGGAATGATGGAATTGCAAGAGGCAGATTTACATGATTCTTCACGTAAAATACATTTTCTGGGATGGAGCAGATAACACGTACCACTGTGGGGGATGTTGTGCTATGTAATAATGGGAATTATTTTATCACTCAGGAGGTTTTGGCAATTTCAACTGTCAGCAATGAACCTGATCGAGCTGGTATTTTATGCAGCAGATATGAGGAAATGAGAATAGGAGACTGTAAAATTTGGGTGAAATGGGATTTCTATTATTGGTTATTGTACAACTCATTCAGTAGTTCAGGAAACAATATTTATCAGATGGTGAATTATAATTTGCATTTCTTATTTGCCTCCAGTCGTCGTTTTGATGAATAAGCAGCAAAAGTTTCAGCATTCTTACCCCTCCTCTCCCAGTGCGGAAATAGCCCGTAAGCCTGGTGTTGGCTTAATGGTTAAGGTAGCTGGCCTAGGATCATAGGGTCTTGAGTTCAAGCCCTGTCATGTCGTTGAATTAACACCAGGTGGGTTGATTCAGCCTGTCATCCTTCCGAGTTCGGCAATATGAGTACCAGCCAGCCGGTAAGGGGGCACCGCGTCAGCGGCACAGACGCGCCCCCAAAAAATGATGCAACCGCAGGTTGCATACGAATAAATAAATAGGCCGTATATTTATTATGTATGCAAGTGGTGGCAAGGGTTGGGGGACGGGGTTTAAGGGTGTTCAAGTGAGAAAATTGAGATTGAGAAATCAAATGGAAGTGGGAGGATAGGATTGGAAAGAGAAGGGAGGCCGTAGAGTTGTCTTGGACGAGTGGGAGGACAAGAAGAGGAAGTTGGACAAGTAATGGAGAAGGTGGCGAGGAGAGACATGTATGAGCTTGTTTTAATTGGTGTGGAGTGAAAGGAGGGGAGTAAATGGTAAATGTTTGCATTCAATTCTAGAGGTGACCCAAAATAAAATGTGATTAATGGCTTGGAAAGCAGAAGCTTGAACGTGGATTATATGGAAGGCAGGGAGGGACCTATAGGTATTGCTGTTGGAATGACAGGAAAAGCCAAGCTGGCTCACTAATGATCTTCAGGAAGGATGTAATCTGTCTGCCCATCTAGTATGGACTACATCTTGTTTCAGTTTGCTTTCTTGACTCTTAAACTCTCTTATTGCAATTATGAAAGGCAGAAAATACCCACACTGATCCCATAAGCGAATTACCGATTGGTCTTTGATTTGACCAAATAAATGAATGATTTTTAAAAAATTTTGCTCAATTAAACTGCTTTAAATCTCAAAAATGTTGCTTGCAAACGTTTTCCCATGTCAAAATTGTATGGAAAAGTGGGTTTGTTTGTCTTTCTATGATGTCTAGTTGAAAAGTTATGGAAATCCTTAGAAATCCATGATGGCCGCCGTACGACCCCCGTGGTGCAGTTTGGTTGTACATTCATTGTGGAATCTTGTCTGCAGAATTTCAGGCAGAGAGAGATGCAGCAACAGGAGGCACTCTGGGAGCTTCTAAGCACAGAGGTGTCATACATCAAAACCCTGCAGGTCGTGACTGATGTAAGGACAATGAAGCGAACAACTGTTCATGGGTAAAACTGTGGTCGACTAAAGAATTTGCATGTGATTGTGGGATCAAAAAAGAGAAGGAGAAGTGATCATTAATAAGATGTCTGTTCTTGTTACCCTCGCCTGAGGAGAGGGTATTGCATTTTATTCCGTTTGTCTGTCTGTCTGTCTGTCTGTTTGTTTGTCCGCACAGAATAAATACGATTTTCTCTGCAACCGTCGGTCCGATCTACAGGGAATTTTCACCATAGGTGCAACTCCACCTGTATAATTTTTAATGATAATTATGACGTCATAGGTCACGTGGTTCGGCCGCCATCTTGGAAAAACCGAAAACATTTGCACCTCGATATCTCCGAAAGCGCTGAATAGAAAAGAATTGAGACATGGCTCATTGTAAAGAACTATCCATGGGGAATAACATATGTTAATGATGACGTCATAGGTGCCTCCATTATGACGTCATAGGTCACGTGGTTCGGCCGCCATCTTGGAAAAACCGAAAACATTTGCACCTCGATATCTCCGAAAGCGCTGAATAGAAAAGAATTGAGACATGGCTCATTGTAAAGAACTATCCATGGGGAATAACATATGTTAATGATGACGTCATAGGTGCCTCCATTATGACGTCATAATTCGACAAGTACAAAACTTCATCCGATCAAGATTAAATTTCTTGAGCATAATCTAGGAATAAATTGGTGGAGGGGAAAAAAATGATGACGTCATCGGTCGCGTGGTTCGGCCGCCATATTTGTTTTCACACAAAAGCCTTAAAAACCACTGAAAACACATCCTGGCGAGGGTCTGCAATCTGATTGTTCTTTCTTGTTCATCTTGTGTTTCAGATCTTCATTTTGTGCCTGCTCGACCTGCAGAAATGTGGGTTCTTGAAGGAGGTGAGTGCAGAAGGCCCTGTACTTTTCATCATGCCATTTTTAAGTTGTACAATAATTACTTTAAAATGGACGTCTCTGGTTTGGTTTAGTGTTTGCTTTTCTGATTGATTTTGGAATACGATCGATAACGGAGGGAGTTTGATCAATACACACCTTTCCAAAATGCTGACGCACAAACATGGGGGCTGCCGTATGGGCTCAACCAAACCCATTCTCATGTAGCCAAGGTGCTGTATGTTCCAGCAGGGCAGCTGGGTGAGCCATATAAATTATAAGGGAATTGAATACATGTTATTTGCAATCCACAAGCATTTTTCCTGGACTATGATCTAATGACGATTCTGCATAAAGTCAGCGATTAGGAAGGATAATCTGTGAGTCAAGGGAATTGGGTGGAAGGATCAGCAGGATGGGGAAGTGATTTATGACATGAGGTTTTGCGTTCATTTGACCTTTGGTTCAAAGTGAGAATATCTTCTCCAGTAAGATTGCTAATGGTTACCTGTTCGTTAATGCGGCATGAGTGCTTTTAAAATATATATATAGAATGCAATGTGCATGGATGTTTTTTTTTTTTTGAAGATTGCATTCTTGGCAACACAAACATCACATTTGGATTTATTACTAACTCGCTGTTTACCAATCCTATAGGTGAGTATAAAAAGTTCAACTTAAATATAAAAAGTTATAATAATGAAGTAAAAAGCATAACAATGACACAGGTATTAGCCATCTTATTATAATAGAGCAAACGTATATGGCAATAGTGTAGCAGCATAGCAAACCTGTTGTGCATTTTGTGATACAAGCACCAAATTTGGCACAAATGTACATTAATATGTTGCGAACATTTTCAGATATTGGGCCACTTGAAATTCCGTAATTTTTGTTTTCAAATTTTTTCAAATTTCGTAATTTCAAATTTTTCGGGTGACACCGTCACAATTTCGGTCTTCGAGGCCGGCCGATATAGTGGGGCAGCTTAGCCCAAATATTCAAAAGAATTGTGCATTTTGTGATACAAGCACCAAATTTGGCACAAATGTACATTCATATGTTGCGAACATTGTGTGGTCAGCAATGAAGACGAGAGTCTGAATTACATGTATGCAAAAGACCTTGTGAACCAGTGAAGCAAATACACGGGTAAGCATGAATTAAATCTAGGGCATGATATAATTTCCATGATGTTTACCTCTACACTCAATGGTGGAAGGAGGTAATGTTTTGATCCCAGCTTGTCTGTATGTCTGTTTGTCTGTTAGTCCACAAAATTCCAGACAAAGCTTGTAGTAGTGGTAGTTGTAGTGGTAGTGGTGATAACAGAAATTGTTATATAGAACTGAACTTATATTATTATTACATGCAGAAAATAACTTCATTTCTATATGCCCTGCAGTGGACAGGTTAATTGGTTTATACACTGAAGGGGTCACCCTGGTGTGCACTGCTGTGTTCTGCCTCACTGAGTTGTTCAGGTATGATGTACTCAGCACAAGCTTCCGGTCGGCCCGGAGGTGGGGGTGCGGGGCCTGTCACGGAACGTCAAAACAAACGGCCTGCCGGGGCCGCCCAAAAGTCGGGCGTGAGGGGCGCGTCCACTAATGGAACGCCTCTCGCTTCCCAGATCGAGGGCCACGTGGTCAGGAGAACCTCGTCCCTTCCGGTCACACTTTGCCTATCGGCCGGCCTCGAAGACCGAAATTGTGACGGTGTCACCCGAAAAATTTGAAATTACGAAATTTGAAAAAATTTGAAAACAAAAATTACGGAATTTCAAGTGGCCCAATATCTGAAAATGTTCGCAACATATTAATGTACATTTGTGCCAAATTTGGTGCTTGTTTCACAAAATGCACAATTCTTTGGAATATTTGGGCTAAGCCGCCCCACTACAATGTTTATTTGCGACCAAAACGTTTTCTTCTTTTTCAAATAAAATTAACACCCAAAACACAGTCCGGGAACTCTTAATTACGTTTAGACTATTGAGACCCCTCAGACCTTTGACGACCCTTTAAGTCCCCCAAGACCCTTAAAACCACCAAGACCCCTGAACACCCAAAATATCCTTAAAGCCCCTGAAGACCCCGAAGACCCAAAACACCCAGAAGACCCAAAACACCCCAAAGACCCAAAACACCCCGAAGACCCGGAAGACCCAAAATACCCCAAAGTCCCAGAAGACCCAAAACACCCCAAAGATCCAAAAGACCCTGAAGACCCAACTAGCCCAGAAGACCAAAAACACCCCGAAGACCCGGAAGACCTAAAATACCCTTATATGCCCAGAGGATCCAAAAGACTCTGAATACCCAAATGACCACAAAGGCCCAAAAGTCCCCGAAGACCCAAAACACCCTGAATATTGGCTGCACTCTCCCTCTCCACCCCCAAAAGCCCCAAAAGCCCCTGAAGACCCAAAACACCCTGAAGACCCACCCAAAAGACCCAGAAGACCCAAAATACCCTTAAATGCCCTGAGGATCCAAAAGACCCTGAAGACCCAAATGGCCCCAAAGACCCAAAAGTCCCCGAAGACCCAAAACACCCTGAAGATGGGCTGCACTCTCCCTCCCTATCCCCAAAAGGTAGGGACCCCAAAATACCCAAAAATGCAATTCGTACACCTGCTTAAAGTTGTCCTGGATCTATGTTAAACGTATTACCATCAAACAAAAAAATTCCTCAACCTCATTCCTCAAAAAACCTTTCTGCAATAATAAGTATTTTATCAATGTCAAGTTTTCACGTCCATCAATAAGTTATTTCCTTTCATACGGATCAGTTTATAAATTTCACACGTGTATCTATCTGCACAAACCCTGGTGTTGGGCTAGCGGCTAGGGTGCCGGCTTAGGATCCTAGGATCCTGGGTTCGAATCCCGGTCGATCGCTGAATTAACGCCAGGGGGGTTGACTCAGCCTGTCATCCTTCCGAGGTCGGCTAATTGAGCACCAGTACACTGGTAATTCCCTGTTTATCGTAAAAAGGCGACAAAAAGGGTTGGCGGCAGGAAGGGCATCCGGCCATAAAACATTGCTTCAAAAGGGGACCGAAAAACAACAACCACCACGGTCCCCGAAAAAGGCCAACCCCTGCTTTGCGGGGAAAAATGGCCTCTAAAGGTGTTTTTTTTTTTTTGTTGTTTTTTAAATCTATCTGCACAAAGTGTCTCTGATTGGTTGATCTTTCCGTATATCTGCTCGAGGTGAGCACCTCCCGTGTATGCATGTGGTGTATTTGTGGTGTTACCAGGTCAACCCAAACAAGTTGTTCATCAACATCCAACAACTACTGGCTTTACATCAGGCTTTCTGGAAGCAGAGGTTGCGTCCGGTGCTAGAGCAATGCCAGAAGAATCGAAGTGGAATTGATCCCACTCTCTTGCAGGACTCCTTCAACTCGGTGAGTTTTTGGGATGTATTCTTGAAAGAAAAATACTGCAACTGTCATTTTACTGCACAAAAATAGAATACTGTGTGCTTTTATTCATTTACAGTCAAAATAGTTTGCTCATAATACCAAAGCAATGCAGGTGGAATAGAGTGAACCTTCAAAAAAGATTGATTTGAGATTAGTCAGCATTAAGTATGACTCTCCATTTCACTGACCATAGTTTCCTGCCCGTGATGGGAAAAAGGTTGAAGGTGTTAGCTAGGTCACAGGTTATGACGAGCTTATGGTACTGCTGCCAAGCCATAAATGAGTGGCTTGAGTTTAAATTCCTCTTTTTATTACTTGAACAGTGTGGCTTGTTTAAAAGTGTGGTTCTCTTTGTGTGGGTGTGGTTCTAAAAGTGTGGTCCACATAAAAGTGTGGTCCACATAAAAGTGTGGTCCACATAAAAGTGTGGTTCTAAAAGTGTGGTTCTAAAAGTGTGGTCCACATAAATGAGTGGCAAGAGTTTAAATTCCTCTTTTTCCTAAAAATTCCTCTTTTTCCTAAAATTCCTAAAAACCAGGAGAGCCTGGGGGCATAATGAGTGGCAAGAGTTTAAATTCCACATAAAAGTGTGGTTATAAAAGTGTGGTTCTAAAAGTGTGGTCCACATAAATGAGTGGCAAGAGTTTAAATTCCACATAAAAGTGTGGTTATAAAAGTGTGGTTCTAAAAGTGTGGTCCACATAAATGAGTGGCAAGAGTTTAAATTCCACATAAAAGTGTGGTTCTAAAAGTGTGGTTCTAAAAGTGTGGTCCACATAAATGAGTGGCAACAGTTTAAATTCCTCTTTTTCCTAAAAATTCCTCTTTTTCCTAAAATTCCTAAAAACCAGGAGAGCCTGGGGGCATAAATGAGTGGCAAGAGTTTAAATTCCACATAAAAGTGTGGTTATAAAAGTGTGGTTCTAAAAGTGTGGTCCACATAAATGAGTGGCAAGAGTTTAAATTCCACATAAAAGTGTGGTTCTAAAAGTGTGGTTCTAAAAGTGTGGTCCACATAAATGAGTGGCAAGAGTTTAAATTCCTCTTTTTCCTAAAAATTCCTCTTTTTCCTAAAATTCCTAAAAACCAGGAGAGCCTGGGGGCATAAATGAGTGGCAAGAGTTTAAAATTCCACATAAAAGTGTGGTTATAAAAGTGTGGTTCTAAAAGTGTGGTCCACATAAATGAGTGGCAAGAGTTTAAATTCCACATAAAAGTGTGGTTATAAAAGTGTGGTTCTAAAAGTGTGGTCCACATAAATGAGTGGCAAGAGTTTAAATTCCACATAAAAGTGTGGTTCTAAAAGTGTGGTTCTAAAAGTGTGGTCCACATAAATGAGTGGCAAGAGTTTAAATTCCTCTTTTTATTACTTGAACAGTGTGGCTTGTTTAAAAGTGTGGTTCTCTTTTGTGATGCCTGCAGTTTGGTGAGCAATTTGAACCATACCTGGCCTACTGCATGGGGGAGGAGAATAGCCAGGAGTACTTGCGCGTTCTGATTCGAGAAAGTGACCTGTTTCGTGTTTTCCTCACGGTGAGTGTAGTTTTTAAGGTAAATGTGAGGCACAGGTGTGGAATGAAAGGTGGGAAACAAAACTAGTGACGGTGATTGAAGGTGATATATACTTGTTATCCCCATGATTTTTGAAGAAAAAAAAATAGGGCCAATGCCCCCAGGCTCTCCTGGTAGAACCAGGGAGCCACTGGTGGGCATGGACCACAAAATCTGTAATTTAGCCGATGGTTTGAACAAACTTGTGAAAGTACCATGCAGAGATGATTCCTATACCAAGTTACATCGAAATCGGGTGAACACTTTTTGAGAAGTCAAAAGTAATGATCCCGGAATGGTAATGACCATTTAGTCAGCATTAAGTATGACTTAATCTGCTGAAGTAACCTCTGCATCTGCATCTGCTGAAGTAACCTTTAAATTGACCTATTTAATTTGAGGTTTTTTATGGGATTTGCAATGATGTATCAGGAGGTCCTCAGAAGTCCTACAAAGTTTGGTGAAAATAGGACTATTGGTTTTAGCATCACGGGTGATAAAGGTTGTGGTCAAGTTTCATCGAAATCGTGTTTGTAGTTTCAGAGAAGAAAGCAAGTACCTATTCTGGGGGGCAAACCCCCCATAGACTACCTTAGACCCTGATTTTATGCCTCCGAGGACTTAATTGGCTGTTCGTCTGTCCGAGTGTCTGTCCGTCTGTGATTGGTTTTCGTTACCATGATAACTTGCCAACAGCTGAAGGGAACTAAGTCAAACTTGGTACTTTATGTAAAGATGAACTGATTAGATTTTGGGGTCACGAGGTCAAAGGTCACAGGTCATGTTCGGTAAAAATTCTGTTTCCGCGATAACTTGTGAACTAATGATGGGGTTTTGACTGAACTTGGTAGGTTATGTATTATGATGCAATGTTGAACTGTTTTGATTTTGGTGCCAATAGGCCAAAGGTCGAACATCAGAGTTTGTAATAGATTTTCTTTGCCATAATAGCTTGAGAATGGCTGAAGGGAACTAAGTCATACTTGGTACAAGTTAGTATAATGATGTAAGGATAAACGGATTAGAGTATGGGGTCAAGAGGTCAAAGGTCAGAGGTTCCATTAGGTATAAGTTCTGTTACTGGTCTAACTTCTGAACCAGTGGTGATTTTATCTAAACTTGGTACAAGTATGTATTCTTCTTCTTCTCCTCCTCCTCTCCTTCTTCTTCTCCTCTCCTTCTTCTTCTTCTTCTCCTCGTCTTCTATAAAGGGTGAGGTTAATTGGCACCAAGCTTCTGCCCTGCCTTGACCACGATACTCTTCCACTTCCCTCTGTCCTCAGCCAACTCTCTGACCTCTCCAACCACCTCCACCTTACTGATATCCCTCCTTCCACAATCCCCCCATTCATAGGCGTAGCCGCAGTAGTGATGGCGAGGTGGACGGGGCGACCGCCCTGAGCGCGAGCATGGATGGGGCACCAAATGACACCCCCAAAAAGCGTTTTCATGCTCCATCTACTTGTATGGAAATTACAATACAAGGGACTCGTGAGAGCACGAGACATAACTTTCAGAACAGCGTTTTACATTTTTAACTCCGTGATTCGTCTCAATGTGTCATGTTGATGTACAAACTTTTTCCATCCGGTTTAACACCCTTAGTAATACGGTAATTACGAATCACCTCCTCACAGTAAATAAATCCGTATTAGTAATTCAAGGGCTGCCAGCTTTGTAAATCACTTATCTTATCTAATTGTTTTGAGAATCTTCTTACAGACAAAGATTATGCATCCTCTGATACTGAAATCACCCATGATAACTGAGGGGATGTAGAGGTTGTAATTGTTGGACAGATATTTCATGATGACATAATTACGTGTCGATCAAATCCAGATGTCTCACGCCCGATTAGCGATGACCAGGATCACATGTAAAGTTAGTTCTTTCACGTCCTTGTCCCTCTCCCTTTTCCTTTTGACGTTTTGGATTGGAATCCCCACTTTCCTATCATTTCACCCTCTTTATAATGTGTGTGTACATCCGAGGAAAATTGTAATCGGTGATGATCCAGTTACAAGTGACTTATTACATACAGTGCCGATAGAAAGTCTACACCCCCTTTCAAAATTTTCACCTTATATCGTGGAATTGAAATGCATTAAATCAGACTTTTTTCACCTCTATTTACACATCTTAACCTACAACTTCCAAGTGAAAAAAAAACAAATTCGATAAATTTCAGAAAAATAATTAAGAATACAAAACTAGAATATCTTGATTGGATAAATGTCCAGTCCACCCTCCTGAGTTAACAGTTGGTGGAGGCACCTTTGACGGCAATTACAGCTGTGAGTCTGCTTGGATAGGTCTCTACCAACTTTGCACCCCTTGATTGGGCACTATTTGTCCATTCTTCCTGACAAAACTGTTCAAGCTCAGTCAAGTTGCGTAGAGATCTGGAAGGTGAACTTCCGTCCCAATTCAGCTTTCTTGCAGAGGACAGCAGGTTTTCCTCTAGGATTTTTCTGTATTTTGCTCCATTCACCTTCCCTTCTATCCTGACAAGTGCCCCAGTCCCTGCTGATGAGAAACATCCCCATAACATGATGCTGCCACCACCATGCTTCACAGTAGGGATGGTGTTCTTTGGGTGATGTGCTGTGTTGGGTTTGCGTAATGGCTTTTTTGAGTAATGGCTTCCTTCTTGCCACCTTATCGTACAGGCCAGACTTGTGAAGTGCTTGGGATATTGTTGTCACATGCACACAGTGACCAGTCTTTGCCATAAAGACTTGTAGCTCTTTCAAAGTTGCCATTGGCCTCGAGGAGGCCTCTCTGATCAGTCTCCTCTTGCTTGATCATCCAGTTTGGAGGACGGCCTGATCTAGGCAGAGTCTTCGTGGTACCATACGCCTTCCACTTCTTAATGATTGTCTTGATTTTGCTCTAAGGGATATTCAAGGACTTTTGAAATATTTTTATATCCATCCCCTGATCTGTGTCTTTCCACAACTTTATCCCAGAGATCTTTTGAAAGCTCCTTGGTGCTCATGGTTAAGTCTTTGCTGTGAAATGCACTACCCAGCAGAGAATACCGACAGGAACAGCTGATTTTATTCTGAAATAATCAGAATCACTACAATTTAACACAGTTGGAGGCCAATTAACTTGGTGTGTGATTTTGAAGGTGATTGGTTACACCTGAGCTAATTTACAATTGCTATTATAACGAAGACACTTGTCTGACCAAGATATTCTAGTATTGTATTTTTAATTAATTTTCTGAAATTAGTAGAATTTGTTTTTCACTTGTAAGTTGTGAGTTCCGATGTGTAAATAGAGGTGGAAAAAGTCTGATTCAATGCAATTTTATTCCAGGATATAAGGCAACAAAAGGTGAAAATTTTGAAAGAGGGTGTCGACTTTCTATAGGGACTATATATATATATATATATCGGAGGAAAATAAAATTCAATTGAAGTAAGAAAAATGATTTTATTTGCTTTTAAAACTTTATTTTCTATCTTATTACACTTTGTCATGACTCAATTTTGTGATGTTGCACATATAATTTGCATATTAATTATGGACTCAAAGCAATACATTAAATTTCCTAGTTAGTCTTCGTCACAACTTTAGAATGCACGATTCAAATTAGTTCAGATTTGGAGTATTATTTATTTAAAGAGCTATATATCATGAACTAACATGTTAGAGGTACAATATTTAGCAATACATTCAACATCTTACTATAATTCACCAAATGTCTGTCCGTCCGTTCGCAGGTACCGCAAAAATGGCTGAACCGATCGCGACGATATTTTGGGTGGGTAATCCTGGGACCCCCTGGAGTAAAATAGGCTATATTGTTTTTCCAATTTTCCAAGTTTTCTACATACCAGGTACCAACATTTTTTCCAATTTGGCTTTTGTTGAAATTCTACATACCAGGAGAAAGTAGATCGACTCCTGACGAACTCTTCCTATATAAACGTGCGGCTCCGAAGAAACACGGCAGCGTGTGCAAAGCGACTGAGAAACAGGTGTAGCGGCCGCTTCCGTGTTACAGATTCAGCGCGCACTCTTCACACATAAACGTGCGACTGAGAAAGACGTGAAGCGGCCACATCCGTTTTGCAGGATTCAATCTTTTTTCAAAATGGGCGCCATGTACTGTTTAGATTTTGATGATTTGCTTGTGATATCATTTAACGGATGTTTATATGAATCGTTTAAAATAATTTTTAAAAGCCTTCAATTTCTGATATTTTGTCTTTTCATTTGGGTCTCCCAATTGAAGCCCCGCCCATGGGGCGGGTACCGTTGATAGTTTAGAAAAATTATCTTTTACCTCATCAGAAAAAGAAATCATAAAAAAGTTAGGTACTGGATCTCATTCTTAATAGTTCAGGACATTTGATACACTAAAAATATGAGCAGTGCCAAATTTGAAGTACATTGCTGTTTTGCTTCAAAATTTATGATGGAAAATCCATAATAATATAGATTCTGAGATAAACGCGTGTAACGTTTCGCTCATGATTTACACGAGTGCTGCATCATATGCGCTTCCAAAACAAACATGTTAATCATTATTTTTGTTTGTACACAATTTGATGATGCACTGTACACAATTTGGCCATGCACTGTACACAATTTACCCATAGACAAAGCACATGCACTGTATGCATTGTTGTTGTGAGCAGTGCACATACAATAAATAGCCCAAAGATCGGTCAGTGTTGGACTGCTCCAATTGCAGGTACAGGTATCAGCTTCTGAATGGGAGGGGAAAAAATTTAACTTTTTGCTCAAAATGGTGTAGAAATGGCAATGTTTAGAATCGGGTTAGAAGGAAAGGAGATCATACAGGGAAATAGGTTTGACTATCTGGGGGGAACAGTGACCAGGGATGGTAAGTCCGAGGCTGAGGTGCGGAGGAGGAGTTTTTTTTTTTTTTTTGGATACTGAATTGACGCTCGTGAAAGAGCTAACATTTATTTCACAAACAAATCCACCAGACAAACAAAATATATAAAAAGAGGGAGTGGAAGACAAGATGGGGAGAGAAGGGGAAGCACACAAACATAACATTTGAGAGCAGGGAGAGGGCTTGGGGGGAGGAGGCGTGGGAATGGGGGGGGGGTGGGAGAAGTATAAAACACAAGGACACCAAGGACTTCCAAGACAGAAGTTGGTATTTCAAAAAAGTGGATTTGAGGTGAAATTAGCGGGGGTAGAAAAGATCAAGGTTTTGGATGGGGGAAGATAAGAGATGGTGGTGAACAGCTGTTTTAAAGACATGGAGGGTGGAGCGGGATTGAAGAGAGTGAGGGAGTTTGTTCCAGAGGCGGGAGAAAAGAGGAATGAAGGAGTGAAGGTGAGCAGAGAGTATTGATTTTGGCAGTTTAACCATAAGAGGTTTGCAGGCAGATCTTGTGCGACCTGTAGGAATATTTGGAGGACAGAGCCCAGAGAGAGCTGGGGGGGGGGGCTGGGGGGCGCAAGGCCAGAGAGGAGTCGGTAGAAGACGGAAAGACCACCCACCTGCCTGCGGTGAGTGAGTGAAAGGCACTTGGAGTTAGCTTAATCGCGGGAGATTCCAATGATTTTGAACGCTTTGGTTTCAACAGCGTGAAGACGAGCTAAGTGAGAGGCAGGAGCACCAGCTCAGAGGGGAGAGCAGTATTCCATTGAGCTGCGGATGAAAGCCTTGTATGTGGTGAGGAGCTCAGGTGTGCCAAGGAAGGACTTCGCATGACGGAGGATGCCCAGTCGGCGATTGGCTTTGGAGGCCAGATTTGAAATGTTGTTTTCCCAGGAAAGATCATGGCACATAGTGAGACCCAAAAGCTTGAGTGACAGAACTTCTTGGAGAGGATTATTCAGAAAGTGGATGGGAGGGTTGTCCAGTCGGTCTTTTTGGAGAGACATCGTAAGAGTGTGAGATTTGTCAGGATTGAAAGACATGTTCCACTTGTTTGCCCAGTCTGTGATTTTGTCCAGGTCTGCAGAGAGTGAGGAGGCTGCAGTCTGCCGATCTGAGGGATGAGGAATGGAGCGACAGAGAGTAGAGTCATCAGCAAAGAGATAGAGAGGATTTTCAAGAGAGTCAGAGAGATCATTGATGAAGACCAGAGAAAGCACAGGGCCCAGAACACTGCCTTGGGGAACTCCAGCCTGAACAGGAAGAGGAGATGAGAGAAACCCATTCAGGGCGACGCGTTGACTACGACTAGAGAGGAAGTCCGCCAGCCATGCATGGAGATTTCCATGGATACCAAAGGAGGAGAGTTTGGTGAGCAGAGCGGGGTGCCAGACCGTATCGAAGGCACGTGATATGTCAAGGGAGACAGCTCTAATTTCCTGTTTGGCATTGAGGACCTCCATCCATTGTTGAGAAAGCAGAAGCAGCATGTCCAGAGAAGAGTGACCAGGTCTGAAACCAAATTGATGATCAGAGATCAAGCCATTGGAGAAGAGGAAAGATTTCCTATCTGAAGCAATGACGGATTCCATGACGTTGCTGATAATTGGGACAAGGCTGATTGGTCTGTAGTTGCTAGGATCTGTTTTTGCACCTTTTTTGTGCAAAGCGGTGATGTTGGCTGATTTCCAAGCAGATGGCAGATGACCTTGAGCAAAAGGGAGGGTGAAGAGAACAGAGAGAGGGATTGAAAGAGCGGAAGAACAGAATTTTAGGACCCGTGGGCTGATGCCGTCAGGTCCAGTTGCAGAATCAGAGTCGAGGGTTGACAGAAACTTTTCCACCTTGTCAGGAGGAAAGGACACAGAGTCCAGGAGCAGCTGGGTATGACTGGGTACGGTGGGTAAAGAGAGGGATGGCTTTGGGACACAAGATTTAGAGGCAAACACAGAGTTGAGGCATTCAGCTTTTTCACGTGCAGAGTCAGCCGTGTAGCCGTTTGAGGTGAGGGAGGGGATGGAGGGGGAACAAACACCAGAAACAGATTTGACCAGACGCCACCAGGATTTGGAAGAGGGAGACAGATAAGAGAGTTCGGTCTTGAGAACGGAGAGATATTGTTTCCTGGCTCTCCTGAGGGTGGATACACACTTGTTTCGGGCTTTGTGAAAGGAAATGAGATTTCCTTCCGTTGGATTTGCTTTCCAGGAGATGAAAGCAAGTTGTTTCTGGGCAACAGCCTCACCACAAGATTCCGTGTACCATGGACGGGAGGAAGGGTATGACAACTGAAGACGAGATGGGATAAATCTGTGCATGAGAGAGAGAGCAATTTACTTTAGAAGAATTCCCAGGATGAGTTGATGTCAGAGGTGGTAGAGATGGGAGACCAGTCCAGATGATTGATGGCTGCTTGAAGACCGTGCCAGTTGGCTTGAGTGAAATGCCAGACTCGTCGACGCTGAGGAGGCTCTCTGAGAATGGTCAGAGAGATGTCCACTTTAACAAGCACATGATCAGATAAGCCGATTGGAGCAGAAGAAGAGCAGCAGACATTTTCAGGGAAGTTAGTCAAAACAAGTCCAGAAGAGAAGATGCTCCGTTGACTGAGATCCGGGTCGGGAAATTGACAGATTGTGTCAGTCCCAGTGAGTCGCAGAAGTCCTTTGCTGAAGAGCCATGGCTGGTGAGAGAGGTACCCACACCCAGCCAACTGGCATGGTGACAATTATTGAAATCACCACATATGAGGAAGAGAGAGTTGGGATGGGTAGATAGAAGTTGGTCCATATTATCAGACAGCGAGATGTAGATGGAGTCATCACTGTTTGGTGGACGGTACAACACACATATGAACAAAAGGTGGGAGCGAAGGGGAAGCCGCAGCCAAAGGTATTCCTGGGGGTGAGGTGGAGAGAGGGCAGTGCAGGGCGAGTGAGGAAGAGAGTTTTTTTTATAAAGATAGCAACCCCACCTCCAGGACGAGGCTCAGGTCTATCATACCGGAGGAGGGAGTAACCTGGGAGAGATACCAAGGAATCAGAGACATCATGAAGGAGGAAAGTTTCTGTTAAGCAGATCACGTCTGGTTTGTCAGAAGCATCCTGTATGGAGAGATCAGTCAAGTTTGAGCGAAGGCCCCGGATGTTTGAGGTCCATACCGTTAATGAAGAGGAACGGGGAGCATCGGATACAGAACGGGGGGGGGGGGGAGGGGGGGTAAGATGTGGAAGAGGAGGAAGAGGTAGGGAGAGCTGTTGAAGGTGTGTCAGAGATTTCAGAATAGCTTGGAGAAAGGGAAGAATGGGGCAGACAAAAGGTTTGATGGTGATTGGGTGAGGCACAGTGAGGTGTTATTTGAGGAGGGGGAAGAGCGAGGCAGAAGGTTGGGGGAGATGAAGGTGAAAGTTGGAAGGGGGAAGAAGCGGGGAGGATGCTTTGAGGAGGAGGGGTGAGAGGGGAGTCTAGGAGGGGAGGAGCGAGGGAGAGTCTCGGAGGGGAGGGGTGTGGGGGGAGTTTAGGAGGGAAGGGGAAAGAGGGGAGATTTGAAAAGGATGGGTGATGGGGATGATTTGGAGGGGAGGGGTGAGGGGTAGATTTGGAGGGGAGGGGTGATGGGGAAGTTTTGGAGGGAAGGGGGGATGGGGAAGATTTGGAGGGGAGGGGCAAGGGGGAAGATTTGAAAGGGATGGGTGATGGGGAAGGTTTGGAGGGGAGGGGCAAGGGGGAATATTTGAAAGAGATGGGTGTTGGGGAAGATTTGGAGGGGAGGGGCAAGGGGGTAGATTTGGAGGAGAGGGGTGATAGGGATGTTTTGGGGGAAGGGGTGATGGGGACGTTTTGGAGGGAAGGGGTGATGGGGAAGATTTGGAGGGGAGGGGCAAGGGGGGAGATTTGAAAGAGATGGGTGATGGGGAAGATTTGGAGGGGAGGGGCAAGGGGGTAGATTTGGAGGGGAGGAGTGATGGGGAAGTTTTGGAGGGGAGGGGTGATGGGGAGGTTTTGGAGGGGAGGGGTGATGGGGACGTTTTGGAGGGAAGGGGTGATGGGGAAGATTTGGAGGGGAGGGGCAAGGGGGGGAGATTTGGAGGGGAGGAGTGATGGGGAAGTTTTGGAGGGGAGGGGTGATGGGGAGGTTTTGGAGGGGAGGGGTGATGGGGAAGTTTTGGAGGGAAGGGGTGATGGGGAAGATTTGGAGGGGAGGGGTGAGATTGGATTTTGAAAAGTGTACGATTAATGGGAAACGAACATTTATTGCAAAATGAGTTTCTTGAAACCTTCGAGTCAAAAATACGTTTGAGGACGCTGGAGGGGGGGTGGAGAGCAGGAGAGTTTAGGGAATGTATGGAAGAGGAACTGTAAGAGATGGAAAATTTTTTTGGAATGAATAGATTTGGTGAGTAAGTCGAAAGCATCCTTTTATAGAAGAAGAAGAAAAAGGTGTTATAATATACGACAGAATACAGTTCTTCAGGGGAAAGTTTAAACATTTTTAACAACGTGATCACGTGATCACGAACAACGTCATCGAAGAACGAACGAACAAATAAGGACAACGAATAAACGAATTAGAGCAGAGAAGGAAATATGTTTTGTTTTTTTTTGTTTTTTTTCTGAGTTGAGATTTTAAAAATCTTTTTTTGGTTGATTTTGCCATGGTAACCAAGTTGTAACCAGTAACCAGTAACAGTAACAGTTGTAACCAGTAACATGGTAACCAGTAACCAAGGAAATTAAAGTTGATTTTGCCATGGTAACCAAGTAAATGCAAATGTACATATATGCTGAATATTCTATTTTTTAGTACTTTAACATATTTCTTTCTGTTTTCTTTTGTATTGAATTCTGATTCTACACTCTGAATGGTAATTTAGTACTAAATTTGAAATCTTGATTTTTTATTGCTAATAAGTCACTTGTGACCTTAATTTTTTTTTCTCTCTTTCATGGTCGAGTTTCTTTAATCCTTGCCCACATGTACACACAATTTATGCCATGACGTTTGACTTATGACGTATAGTGAGGAAAGGCGAGTGAGGGAAAAAAGTGAAGAAGGCGCTGGCACTTGAGGGGTCTGGACAGAAGGGTAAACATGGTGAGGGGCCTCAGCAAGTGTGTTGGGCTGGCAGGATGGCCTTGAAGTACGCACACTCGCTTCTAAGCCGTCTAGCCTGGGTTTGAATCCCAACCCAGCTACATCCAAACTGTCATCCTGTTGTTTCACAGTCGGGGTGATTCATCAATGTGTGTTTTTCCTTGGATGGACGTTAAACTTGGTGTCCTATTAGTTGGCCGACGTTGAAGATCCCACAATGATCTTCTGAAAGAGTAGGGGAGCTTAGCTCTGCAGCTGAGCCCGATGTAGAAGCTTCGGGCTCGCTTATATGGCCCCCCAATAAAAATTCCTGATGCCAGTGCCCATGGGGCGATAGTATTGACTTTTGGCCCCGGGCTCCACAAACACTAACTGTGCCACTGCTCCCATCTCACCCACAGTCCCTCCTTACACACGACATCAGAACCTTCCTTTCAAGTTCTTTGAAATCTTTGTCTGCCATTACACCCTCAAACCTCCTCCACGCATTCACACCCACCTGAATCCTCCTCCGCACCTCAGCCTCGGACTTACCATCCCTGGTCACTGTTCCCCCCAGATAGTCAAACCTATTTCCCTGTATGATCTCCTTTCCTTCTAACCTGATGTTCATTTATTTTCTCTGCTGGCTGACCCACATCACCTCAGTCTTCTGGACTCATCTTCAGCCCAAGCTTCCCAGTACTTCCTCCTTCTCTCATCCACTCTCTACCGCAACAATCAGATCGTCCGCATTCAACATCTTTCCCAAAATACCCCTCAGGTTCACCTTCCTGCTTAGCAGCTCCATCATCATGATAAACACGAGTGGGCTGAGAGCTCCTCTCTGCCTAAAACCGATATTCATCATCATACCAGTATGTATAATGATGTAATAATGTGGGTGGAGGCATATCGGTTCACGTCGCGACGTTGAAGAGTGCCGTTCCGGTTAAATGAAACTTTCTATATGGAATCAACATTGGGGGATGTATGAAATACAGTATATAACGATTTTTTGGGATTTGACCCCTGGTTCATGCACCAGGAGTGGGTCATAGGAGTCGAAACACAAAAAAACCTCAAACTTTCATACTGGGTCATGCCTGGTGGAACCTTTTGCCATCTTTCAACTTTAGGTGGAAATAGTGGGGATTTACGATGATGCACCATCGATTTCGCTTTGGTGGATTAACTCCTGGAGTGCAGATAAATAACTTCTTTTGAAACCGATTGGATGAACTTGCATGAAATATTTCAACGCAGGCCCTACATTGTCGAGCAAAACCCTGACGGTTTTAGAAAGTATTTTATTGAGGACGGATTGGAGCCGCAGCACCTGGTGGTGTGTGAAGCTGTGACAACAACACACGTGGCAGACCATTTTTGTTGTTGCCTGCTTTTATAAGCTGTAATCCTCATCAGCGTAAGACTTGTTAGTGTTACCAAAGTACCTTTTGGATGAAATGGTAACTTGAAGTGCATGTGATTATGTGCTGGAGGAAAAACTGAGCCATATTGTGTCCAGTGGGCCGAAAGCCAGAAGCAGTGCAGTCGGTTGAAGTTGAATGACATGCTGGCAGCGCCACACCAACGTCTCACCAAGTACCCTCTGCTGCTCAATGCTGTGCTGAAGAAGAGTCGTGAAGAGGACTGCCCAATTCTCTCTGCTCTGGTAGCTGCTCACATAGCATGACTATCTGTATGCTATCCTTTGTGACTTGCGGAAACGGGCCGAGGACACCACGGTTGTTGTCGAGCAGAGTGATTGGCTTTTGGTGTTTGTAGGTGAAAGAAGTGGAGGTGTTCATCACTTGGGTGAACAATGAGATGCTACGACAACAGCAACAGCAGCGGATGGAGGCGGTGCTCGATTGGATCGAAGGCTACGAGGTGGTTGAATCCGGCTCCGAGGAGATTGATCGGGTGAGCGATGCAACAAAACAAATTAACTCCCCCTTGGTTTGTGTCTGTATGTGGATGCCGATGCAATATGGGAACGAGCTCATGGAATCTGGACTGTATTTGTGCAATCTTTATTACCCAGCGTGCATAGCGCAAAGATCTTCCATGAGCCTTAACTTTGTATTAAACAAACGGGCAACGGTACCCGCCATATGGGCGGGGCTTCAATTGGGAGGCCCAAATGAAAAGGCAAAATATCAGAAATTGAAGGCTTTTTTTTATTCTAAACGAGTTATATAAACATCCGTTAAATCATATCACATGCAAATCATCAAAATCGAAACAGTATTTGTAGAATTTCAATAAAAGCCACGTCACTGTTCATATCGGTAAATATCATTCCATCGTGTTTGGAAAATTGGAAAAATAATTAGCTTATTTTACTCCAGGGGGGTCCCAGGATAAACCACCCAAAATTTTGTTGCGATCGGTTGAGCCGTTTTTGCGGTACCTGGGAACAGACAGACAAACATTTGGTGAATTATAGTAAGATTAATATGGTGTGGTGGAGATAATGCTCTGATTGGCTGAGTTGGTTCTATTTTCAACAATTCCTACCAAAAAAACAGCTCAGACTTTAAATCCCATTTTCAATGGTGGGGTCATGGGGAAGGGGGTAGGAGTGCGGTGAGGGGTGAAGGGGGTCGGGATATAGTCTATTATCCTTTCCCAAATCGATTCCCAAAGGGACTGCAGAGACTATTGTGAACCCGTTAGTGTGAGAGTCTGCGTGCAGATCTACTCTAATATAGATCATTCATTCTCAGATTTACTTCAATATGTATACTATAGCACCGACGAGACTTGCATTAAATGCTTTGTCTTGTTTTCTTATCAAATTAGTGTTAACTATTATATGTCTCAGTGCAGCTCGGTTACTAATTCTTTCAATTCTGCAGTTGTGTGTGAAGATGCTTTAGATTGGCATTTCCTTGATACAGATTGTGTGTGTGTGTGTGTGTGTGTGTGTGTGTGTGTGTGTGTGTGTGTGTGTGTGTGTGTGTGTGTGTGTTGTAGATCCTCATGGAATTTTCTCAGCTGGACCTTTCTCTTCCTGTGCTGGGCTCAGAAACTTCGCGATCCCTTCTGTATGAAAGTGGTCTGAAGTTACGGGACGGTCGAGACAAGGTGAATGTAAAGAAGGAATTGGGCAAAGGAAAATTATTGTCCAAAACACGAGGTATATGAGTCAATGGTCGAATTACCCTTTCACATAAGCACAGCACCGCTCTCTGTGCACTCAGTGAGTGAACGCCCTCAGTCAACCCTAGAGCTCTCATACACAAGTGGAAATATTCCAAATGCTCTCGTCCTTATCCCTCTCAATTCCCACTCTTTCCTCTCCACCTGTCACGCGAAGGTTGATGTTCACTGTTTGCTTTTCTCTGACCTGCTCCTCATCACCAAACCGACAAGAAAGGGTGAGAAGACGAAGATCATCCGACCTCCCCTTCCTTTAGACCGACTTGTATTTCGTGAGCTTCGAGATCCTGGTGAGCTTGAAACTTTCATCGAGACACAATTGTGACATGTGTTCCCCCCCCCCCCCCCCCTCCACTTAGACGCACTCGAGAGAAGTGCGTCTAATTATCCCGTCCTCTGTGCCAGCAGCAGATGGGGTTTTGCAATATTGCTTCTATATGTGTCAGTGTGTCTGTCCAGGCAATAACTTTTGTTTAACCATTTGGGATTTTGTCCTCAAATTTTTAACAAACCTTTATTATGATAACTAGCAACGGTACCCGCCCTATGGGCGGGGCTTCAATTGGGAGGCCCAAATGAAAAGGCAAATATCAGAAATTGAAGGCTTTTTTATTTTAAACGATTCATATAAACATCCGTTAAATCATATCGCACACAAATCATCAAAAACTAAACTATTTGCAGAATTTCAATAAAAGCCGCATCACTGTTCATATCGGTAAATATTATTCCATCATGTTTGTAAAAACTGGAAAATTGGAAAAAAAAATTGGAAAAACAACCGAGCCTATTTTACTCCCAGGGGTCCCAGGAATACCCACCCAAAATTTCGTTGCGATCGGTTGAGCCGTTTTTGCGGTACCTGGGAACAGACAGACAGACAAACATTTGGTGAATTATTATGAAACTAGCGGGGTCACCCGTGGGAATCCCACGGGCATGGATGTGTGTGACATTTCGACATATTGAGTTATATGCTGCACATTCATTTTTACAAAATGGTTACTGGCAAGTCATCAGATCCAGAAATGGTGTGAATTTAGTTATTTCACATAATATGTGACCCCTCACTCCTCTCCACCTGACACTCTCCTGTCTCCACCTGACACTCTCCTGTCTCCACCTGACACTCTCCTCTCTCCACCTAGCACTCCTCTCCTCTCCAAACCCTCACATCCCTCTCCTTTCCAATCCCTCACCTCTCCAATCCCTCACACTCCTCTCCTCTCCAATCCTTCACACGCCTCTCCAATCGCGCCTCACACTCCTCTCCAATCGCGCCTCACACTCCTCTCCAATCGCGCCTCACACTCCTCTCCAATCGTGCCTCACACTCCTCTCCAATCGTGCCTCACACTCCCCTCCAATCACTCCTCTCCAATCGTGCCTCACACTCCTCTCCAATCACGCCTCACACTCCTCTCCAATCGTGCCTCACACTCCTCTCCAATCGCGCCTCACACTCCTCTCCAATCGCGCCTCACTCGCCTCTCCAATCGGCTTTCCCCGTCTCGTTTCTCTCCTTTTTCTCCCGTCTCGTTCTTTTTCTTGCTCCAAATCGGCCCGTCGGAATCGGAAATCGGCCCGTCTCGCCCGTCGGCCCGTCGGAATCGGAAATCGGCCCGTCTTGCTTTTGTGCTTGTGCGTAAATAAATTGTGTTCATGACACCATTTCTGGTGTTGGGCTAGCGGCTAGGGTGCCGGCTTAGGATCCTGGGTTCGAATCTCGGTCGATCGCCGAATTAATGCCAGGGGGGTTGACTCAGCCTGTCATCCTTCCGAGGTCGGCTAATTGAGTACCAGTTCACTGGTAATTCCCTGTTTGTCGTTGAAGGCGGCAAAAAGGGTTGGCGTCAGGAAGGGCATCCGGCCGTAAAACATTGCTTCAAAAAGGGGACAAAAAAACAACAACTACCACGGTCCCCGAAAAGGCCAACCCCCGCTTTGCGGGGAAAAATGGCCTCTAAACGGTGGTTTTTACACCATTTCTGGATCTGATGACTTGCCAGTAACCATTTTGTAAAAATGAATGTGCAGCATCTAACTCAATATGTCGAAATGTCACACACATCCATGCCCGTGGGATTCCCACGGGTGACCCCGCAAGTTTGCATTGACGTTCGTCGATGGACTCGTTCGCCCGTCTCATTCGTTTTCTTGCTGCATCCTGTTCAAGTCTGCGTTCTTCATCGATCGTCTCATTCATTTTGGAAATAGAAGTTTCCACGCAGCGCATGAATTGTCACGATCCTCAAGAGGAATTTGTCTCGTAATCATCAAATGATAAATGGCAAGTAAATTATATTGTGGAAAATTAAAGATTTCAAATAAACCTATTTAAAGTGTATTCGCACATAACTAATTTTAAAAAACGAAGAAATATCTCTCGGTAATTTCCTGAAACATATTTTACTTCCGGCTAATAATGTTGAATTAAATAAAAACGAAGAAATATATGTCGGCATCATTGTTGACGTTTTTGTGACGACTGTCATCAAACGAAAAAGTAATATATCTTAACGGAAAAGCAAAAGCGAATTTTTAATATATATCGACACGTTGCCGTCGGTGTCATGTTGGGCGGTGTATGATACACCATGACGCGATTTTTAAAAATATATCTCTGCATTTTCCCGCGTGTGTGGAATGTTCTCAATTATTGCTGACACCGAGTCCAAAACCATCGATAAAAATGAAATCATATGGTGAGTTAGATTGGAGATAAAGGCGTGAGAGAGACTCAATGGCCTTGAAGTTGAAGTTACAGGCGTTTGAGAATTCATTTCGTTCTATAAACGGCAACTTTCATTGGATTTCCTTCCCGTTTTTTTTCAACCGAGTCGAAAACTATGTTAGCGACTGTGAAAAATGAAATGATATATCGAATTTTTAATATGTATCGACACGTTGCCGTCGGTGTCATGTTAGGCGGTGTATGATACACCATGACGCGATTTTAAAATATATATCTGCATTTTCCCGCGTGTGTGGAATGTTCTCAATTATTGCTGACACCGACTCTAAAACCATCGATAAAAATGAAATCATATGGTGAGTTATATTGGAGATAAAGGCGTGAGAGAGACTCAATGGCCTTGAAGTTACAGGCATTTGAGAATTCATTTCGTTCTATAAACGGCAACTTTCATCGGATTTTCTTCTCGTTTTTTTTCAACCGAGTCTAAAACTATGTTAGCGACTGTGAAAAATGAAATGATATATCGAATTTAAAATAGATATCGACACATTGCCGTCGGTGTCATGTTGGGCGGTGTATGATACACCATGACGCGATTTTAAAAAATATATCTCTGCATTTTCCCGCGTGTGTGGAATGTTTGTGGAAAATTAAAGATTTCAAATAAACCTATTTAAAGTGTATGCGCACATAACTAATAAAAAAAACGAAGAAATATCTCTCGGTAATTTCCTGAAACATATTTTACTTCCGGCTAATATGTTGAATGAAATAAAAACGAAGAAATATATGTCGGCATCATTGTTGACGTTTTTGTGACGACTATCATCAAACGAAATAGTAATATATCATAACGGAAAAGCAAAAGCGAATTTTTAATATATATCGACACATTGCCGGCGGTGTCATGTTGGGCGGTGTATGATACACCATGACGCGATTTTAAAAAATATATCTCTGCATTTTCCCGCGTGTGGGGATTGTTCTCAATTATTGCTGACACCGAGTCTAAAAGTAAAACCATCGATAAAAATGAAATCATATGGTGAGTTAGATTGGAGATAAAGGCGTGAGAGAGACTCAATGGCCTTGAAGTTACAGGCCTTTGAGAATTCATTTCGTTCTATAAACGGCAACTTTCATCGGATTTTCTTCCCGTTTTTTTTCAACCGAGTCTAAAACTATGTTAGCGACTGTGAAAAATGAAATGATTTATCGAATTTGATTTGAAATAAAACTGGGGGAGAGCAAGACACCACGGGCCTACAAAACAGGACTCAAAGCTATGCGAGTTAATAAAATGGTGGATATTTGTTTATAGCCACTCCCAGAATGGGTGGAGCTATGGGTGGAGCTACTCTGCAAACCGAGTAAGCCACACCCCGGACAGACACCCAACAGATAGACAGACAGACAGACAGAATCATCTACGGCTATTATAATATAGATAAAATAATATGGAGAACACTCATTAATAATTGGGGCAAAATGCCAAAGGGCAAAGTCACAGGAAGTAACAATAGGCCTCATTAGCCCGTCCACCACGCAGCGCAAGATGGCCGGATTTTGTGATCGCTTCCGTGTTTCTTTAGTTACCATTTGAGCTTTTTGTCATCAAATTTTCAACAAACCTTTATTATTCTCAAATTAAATTTTAAAATATTTTCAGCTGTTCTTTTTGCGTCAAATTTAGTTCAAGTGCAAAGTGGATGCAGACGGGCCTTGCATTTTGAGATGCTTTCTACTTCGTTTTGTGATCATTTACAAGTCTTTGTGATGCTTCCTGCTGTGGATCTGACCATCTGGATGAGCATGGCATTGTTGAATATACGGTCATAGGAATTGGGTGGATGGAGGTTTTGTGCGCCCATCATTACCCTCGCCGGAGGAGAGGGTATTGCATTTGAGTCCGTCTGTTTGTTTGTTTGTCCGCACAGAATAAATATGATTTTCTCGGCAAACGTTGGTCCGATTGACAGGAAATTTTCACCAGAGGTGCAACTCCACCTGCAGAATTTTTAAACGATAATTATGACGTCATAGGTCACGTGGTTCGGCCGCCATCTTGGGAAAATGTAAAAACTTTGCACCTCTATATCTCGGAAAGCGCTGAATAGAAAAAAAATGAGACATGGCTCATTGTAAAGAACTCTCCATGGGGAATAAAATACGTTAATGATGATGTCATAGGTGCCTCCATTATGACGTCATAATTCGACAAGTACAAAACCATACAATCAAGATGAAATTTATTGAGCGCCATGTCGGCATAAAGTGGTGGAGAAAAAAAAAATGGTGACGTCATCGGTCGCGTGGTTCGGTCGCCATCTTGGAAAAACCGAAAAACTTTGCATCTCTATATCTCCGAAAGTGCTGAATAGAAAAAATTGAGACATGGCTCATTGTAAAGAACTCTCCATGGGGAATAAAATACGTTAATGATGATGTCATAGGTGCCTCCATTATGACGTCATAATTCGACAAGTACAAAACCTCATCCGATCAAGATGAAATTTATTGAGCGCCATGTCTGCATAAAGTGGTGGAGAAAAAAAAAATGGTGACGTCATCGGTCACGTGGTTCGGTCGCCATCTTGTAAAAACCGAAAAACTTTGCATCTCTATATCTCCGAAAGCACTGAATAGAAAAAATTGAGACATGGCTCATTGTAAAGAACTCTCCATGGGGAATAAAATATGTTAATGATGTCATAGGTGCCTCCATTATGACGTCATAATTCGACAAGTACAAAACCTCATCTGATCAAGATGAAATTTCTTGAGCATAATCTAGGAATAAATTAGTTTAGAAAAAAATAATGATGACGTCATCAGTCACGTGGTTCAGCCGCCATATTTGTTTTAACATAAAAGCCTTAAAAACCACTGAAAATACATCCTGGCGAGGGTTTGCAATCTCTGATTGTTCTTTTTCTTGTTCAAAATGCAACTGGAACAGCACTAGTTGGAGAGCATACCTCCGCCAGGATAAACAGTTCACGTTTTGTATCCCACTGATAGGCCGGATCTGCATCTGGACCTGAAACCAAAATCGAATCAGTTTGTTCTTGTCACCTACCCAACTCAAGTTTTATCATAACTCCCCCACAAATTTTTGAAATATCGTGATTTAAAAAAAAATTTTTGATATATCGTTTTTGGCCCTTTGTCTCAATGGTGAAGAATCACTTAAATTTTGGTTTTTACTTCTCGTATATGTATCCAAATTTTCACTAAAATCTTATCAATTCGTCCTTGTCAGACACCCAACCTGTCGTCCAAATTTTGTCTGTATCCATCCATAACCTTTTGAGAGATCGTACTCACAGACAGACATACAAACATACAGGGGGTGAAAGCATGACCCCCATCCATCTTCGATTTCAAAGGTAATGATATGTGCGGAGTGGTGGGAGATTATGCCGCAGTACAGTAAGGGTGTTGAAAACGTAATTGAATGAACATGAAACATGAACCCAGGCCATGCGTGTGCATCCAGGTGCATTCCTGGTGGTGTGCCTGAACGAATTTAACACGGTGTCTACGGCAGTGGCTCTTCAGGGTAGTAGTGCAAGCTGCAGTCAGGACTGGCAGGAGGCACTCATCAACGCACAGGTCGGTTTCTCAATATTCACCACAGCATTCACCAAGTCTAAATGGATAATAACATCAAATACGTTCCAACTAAAAAATTCCATTAAAACCGTTTTATGTACCGGTCAAGATGGCGGTCTGACATTGATACAGCAAAGTCTTGGGGCTGTTATACAATATTGGATCCATGGTTAGCGCTGATTAAATTTGCCACTTAATTAAGCCTCTCCCTAGCATCGGGGAATATCTAATGCTGTTGTTGGATTTATTTCTACAATTAGTGGCCAAAATTTTAATGGTAGACCCTGAGGAATACGAAACCACCATTTAGAAGTTATTATTTATTTATTTTCTGCCTGCCCTCTCAACACTCCAAATTTCCGAACTGTATCAATTTCCGAGCTGAATCTCGGAGCCGGCAGTTGGTGAAACTGATTAAATTAACTGATGTAGTTCACCTCAAGTGAAGATGGGGTCTCCATCTTCTTCTTCTTCCTCCTCCTTTCTTCTTATGTGTGTAGCATCTGAACGTTAGTTGAATAATTTCAGGTAGGTATGGAGGGATAAGAATTGGGAATTTTGCCCAAGTACTAAGACGCATTGGCCTACTCTTTTCAAAAATGCAGTGGGGGATCTTTAATGTGCACAAGCAAATGCTAACAGATGGGACAGCTCACTAAACAGCCTTTTCAAATGTTGGCCTACCATACTCATCGATGCAACATCCTGCCTGTAAATCACCTGATTGGTCAGGGAATCCAACCTCTACTCGATAGCTTCAAGATGAGTATGCTAATTCTGAGCTTCTTCCAGCCCCCACCATTCTGGTCTCGTGTGAACAGGGGACACTTCGTCACGGCGGTGAAGCTGGCTGTCCTGTCTGCAGTTATAATGTTATTCAGTAAAAATATAATGTTAATTTAAATGTGATGTAAGCATATCTTCTTATTTGCCCCTTCCGCATGAAATCCTAGAATGTCTCTTATTGCGAGTTGTACTTTGTAACCACCTGGTTATTAGAAGAAAAAAAAAAGAACCACCTTTGGAGGCCATTTTTCCTCGCAGAGTGGGGGTTGGCCTTGTCGGGCACCGTGCTCCCCTTTTTGAAGCAATGTTTTATGGCCGAATGCCCTTCCTGCCGCCACCCCTGTTAGTCCCCTCTTGACACGCAGGGAATTACCAGTGAGCTGGTACTCAATTTGCCCCAGTGAGCTGGTACTCAATTTGCCCCAGTGAGCTGGTACTCAATTTGCCCCAGTGAGCTGGTACTCAATTTGCCCCAGTGAGCTGGTACTCAATTTGCCCCAGTGAGCTGGTACTCAATTTGCCCCAGTGAACTGGTACTCAATTTGCCCCAGTGAACTGGTACTCAATTTGCCCCAGTGCACTGGTACTCAATTTGTCCCAGTGAACTGGTACTCAATTTGCCCCAGTGAGCTGGTACTCGATTTGCCCCAGTGAACTGGTACTCAATTTGCCCCAGTGAGCTGGTACTCGATTTGCCCCAGTGAACTGGTACTCCATTTGCCCCAGTGAACTGGTACTCAATTTGCCCCAGTGAACTGGTACTCAATTTGCCCCAGTGCACTGGTACTCAATTTGCCCCAGTGAACTGGTACTCAATTTGCCCCAGTGAGCTGGTACTCGATTTGCCCCAGTGAACTGGTACTCAATTTGCCCCAGTGAACTGGTACTCAATTTGCCCCAGTGAACTGGTACTCGATTTGCCCCAGTGAGCTGGTACTCGATTTGCCCCAGTGAACTGGTACTCAATTTGCCCCAGTGAACTGGTACTCAATTTGCCCCAGTGAACTGGTACTCAATTTGCCCCAGTGAACTGGTACTCGATTTGCCCCAGTGAACTGGTACTCAATTTGCCCCAGTGAGCTGGTACTCGATTTGCCCCAGTGAACTGGTACTCAATTTGCCCCAGTGAACTGGTACTCAATTTGCCCCAGTGAACTGGTACTCAATTTGCCCTTTCCCCTCTATACAAGGGGAAAGGTGACCCTCTGGAGTGTGGCTCGTACCGAGCGATAAAGTTATTGGAGCATGGAATGAAGGTATTGGAAAGGGTGTTGGAGAGGAGGATAAGGAAGAAAGTGAAGATCGACGAAATGCAGTTTGGATTTATGCCAGGAAGAGGAACGACAGACGCGCTTTTCATTGTGAGGCAGTTGCAGGAGAAGTACATGGAGAAGAGGAAGAAGTTGTTTCTTGGGTTTGTTGATCTGGAGAAAGCATTCGATAGGGTTCCACGCAAAGTATTGACATGGGCATTGAGGAAGTTAGGAGTGGAGGAATGGTTGATCAGAGTAGTGATGGCAATGTACAAAAGAGCGCGCACAGCTGTAAGGACGAAGGACGGGAACAGTGGTGAGTTTGAGGTGAAGGTGGCAGTGCATCAGGGGTCGGTACGAAGTCCACTACTATTTGTAGCTGTGATGGAGGTGCTGGCTCAGAACGGAAAGGAGGGTTTACCGTGGGAGTTGATGTATGCAGATGATCTGGTGTTGATTGCGAAAAGTATGGATGGACTGAAGGAAAAGATGAACAAGTGGAAGGAATGTATGGAGACAAAAGGTCTGAAGGTGAATATCGGAAAGACGAAGGTGATGGCAAGTGGTAAAGCATGTGGGGAGGTGGAAAGAACTGGGAAGTGGCCATGTGCTGTGTGCAGGAAGGGTGTCGGAGTGAACTCCATTCAATGTACAATGTGCGCTGAGTGGGTTCATCAAAATGTAGTGGTCTGAGAGGGTCATTAACCAGTGTGGCAGCTACATTCAAATGTAAGGTGTGCACAGAGGGAGCTGCAGATGGAGGAAATGTTGAGTTGGATCTTGGAGACGGCATGAAGCTGGAAGGTGTGAAAACATTTTGCTACCTTGGAGACATGCTGAATGGAGAAGGTGGATCAGACTCGGCAACGGTTGCTGGAGTGAGATGTGCATGGAAGAAGTTTCGGGAACTGAGTGGCGTGCTGATGATGAGGGGAGTGTCGTTGAAGCTGAAGGGAAAGGTGTATGCTGCATGTGTGAGAAGTGTTATGATTTATGGGAGCGAGACATGGGTAATGAACGTAGAGCAGCAATGAAGGTTGGAAAGGCTGGAAATGCGAATGGTTCGATGTATGTGCGGAGTATCGTTGAGAGAGAGGAAGACAAATGATGAATTGTGAAAGATGATGGGAATAGAGCCTGTGATTGATGCTGTGAAGAGGAACAGGTTGAGATGGTTTGGTCATGTGTTGAGGAAGGATGAAAGTGACTGGTTGAGAAGAGTGATGGAAATGAATGTAGAAGGAAGTAGAGGACGGGGAAGACCGAGAAAGACTTGGCTAAAGATGGTGGAAGAAGAAATGCGGGCAAGGGGGTTAACAAGGAGAGATGCAGAAAATAGGGCAAAATGGAGAAGATTGTCATGGAGACCACAAGGCTAACCCCCGCTCTAGTAGGGAAAATGGCCTTTAAAATGCATGTTGTTGTTGTTGTTGTTGTTGAACTGGTACTCAATTTGCCCCAGTGAATTGGTACTCAATTTGCCCCAGTGAACTGGTACTCAATTTGCCCCAGTGAACTGGTACTCAATTTGCCCCAGTGAACTGGTACTCAATTTGCCCCAGTGAACTGATACTCAATTTGCCCCAGTGAACTGGTACTCAATTTTCCCCAGTGAACTGGTACTCAATTTTCCCCAGTGAACTGGTACTCAATTTGCCCCAGTGAACTGGTACTCAATTTGCCCCAGTGAACTGGTACTCAATTTGCCCCAGTGAACTGAACAAAAACACTCGTCCATTTATTCGTTCGCATGATTGGGTGATCTCGCTCCGGTCACAAGCGTCCCATGATGGCATTTGTTCCCTTGTTTGCAGGTTGGTCTCGCTACGACCAGGTCTGCGGCTCTTGAAAACTCAAGTGACAGTGATCCTAGCTTTGGACGTGTTTCTACAACTGCACTCACCTACAACATGTGAGATGGAGCCCTCATAGCAACACAGCCATGTTGTTTTTTTTAATGCAAAGTCAAAGCCTGGGGAAGAACTAAAACACAGAATGCATCAGGCTGAAACAGAACAGACGCAACAACAGAAAGAAAGGGGCAGCAGCAACAGCAAGGCCGAGGCACCAAGTAGGCGGAGAAAGACAAACAATTTGAGGGATGCAGGTAAGAATGAGGAGTAGAGGACACGGGTTGGACAAGATGAATACAGAAGGAAACTTTCAAGAAGGAAAAACTGAAAATTTGAAAGCAGTTGGGCTTGAGGGGTTGGCCAGGGGAGGTTGACGGAGGCCTTATAAGACGGAGACCACGGTTGCAAATACCTGTCTGCCATTACAAATTGATAGACCCATTACTCAGCTTAATTTGGCGAGATTCCAGTGATATTGAAGCCCTTGGTTTCCATAGCGTCAAACAGAGCAAGATGCGAGTCAAGGGCACCAGCCTAGAGGGGAGAGCAGTTGTCCATCGAGCTGTGGATGAAGGCCTTGTAGATGGATAAGAGCACAGGTGTGCCAAAGAAGGACTTTGTTTGGCAGAGGACGCCCAGTTGGCAGCTGGCTTTGATGGCCAATTTAGAAATGTGGTTTGCCCAAGAAAGAACATGGCTAATAGTGAGGTCCAAGAGTTTGGATGACTGCATTTATTCAAGAGGATTGTTAAGAAAGTAGATCGTGGAGTTTGCCAGACGGCCCTTTCGGAGAGAGATAGTGAGAGTGTGAGATTTGTCAGGATTGAAAGACATGTTCCAAATGTTTCACCATCTTGTAATTTTATCAATGTCTGAAGAGAGGGAAGAGGCTGCTGCCTGTCTATGTGAAGGAAGAGGGATGTCACGACAGAGGGTGGAGCCATCAGCAACGAGATAAAGAGGATTTTCCAGGGAGTCAGAGAGATTGTGGATGAAGATCAGGAATAGGACTGGACCCAGAACACTGCCTTGGGGCATTCCAGCCTTGACAGGGAGAGGAGAAGAAAGGATCCCTTTGAGAGCCTCACATTGGCTATGAGAGTAGAGGAAGTCAGTAAGCCATGTGCGGAAGTTATCCTTCGATGCCATCGGCAGAGAGTTTGGAGAACCAGACTACCGAAAGCTCGACACATGTCCAGAGAGATGGCCCTGATCTCATGTCTGACATTGAGGGTCTCCATCCATTGTTGGGTGAGTAGGAGCAGCATTCCAAGGTGGTGTGATCTCGTCTGAAACGAAATTAGTGATCTGAGATGACATTGTTGGAGAAAAGGAAGTATTTCAGGTCAACTGCGATGATGGATTCCACGACCTTGCTGATGATTGGAAATAAGCGAATATTTCTGTAGTTAAGGTGATCTGTTTTTGCACCATGTATATGTAATTTTGTAATGTTGGCAGTATCCACCTTCGATTTCAGATTCAGATTTCCAAGCAGATGGAAGATTTACCGAGGGCAAATGATAGGGTGAAAAGGGCAGAGAGGGGATGTGCGAGAGCAGGATTTTAGGACACGTGAGTTAATGGCATTCGGTCCTGTTGCAGAATTAGTGTCAGGGCTGGGGGGGGGGGGGGGGCTTGGAGTGTGCAGGATGCAACGGGGGGGGCGGCTTGGAGGGTGCAGGATGCAGAGGGGGGGCTTGGAGGGTGCAGGATGCGAAAGGGGGGGCTTGGATGGTGCAGGATGTGAAGGGAGGAGTTGGGAGGGTGCAGGATGCAGAGGGGGGCACTTGGAGTGTGCAGGATGGGGGAGGCTTGGAGGGTGCAGGATGCAGAGGGGGGGGGGCTTGGAGGGTGCAGGATTGGGGAGGCTTGGATGCTGCAGGATGCGAAGGGTGGGGTTGGAGGGTGCAGGATTGGGGAGGCTTGGAGGGTGCAGGATGCGAAGGGAGGGGCTTGGAGGGTGCAGGATGCAGGGGGGGGCTGGGAGTGTGCAGGATGGGGGGAGGCTTGGTCGGTGCAGGATGGGGGGAGGCTTGGAGGGTGCAGGATGGGAGGGAGGCTTGAAGGGTGCAGGATGTGGAGGGGTGGGGGGCTTGGAGGGTGCAGGATGCAGAGGGGGGGGGGCTTGGAGGGTGCAGGATGCAGGGGAGACTGGGAGAGTGTGGGACAGAGAGGCCGGGGGAGGGGGGGATATGACATGCAGGATGAGGTGGGCAGGGGTGCTGTGAAGGTGTGGGATGAGGGGGAAGCTGAGAGGAATGTGTGAGGAGGAAGCTTTGAGTGGTTGGGGTGACGTTAAGCCGAACATACACACACACACACACTCACTCTTTGTTTCAGCATACCTTGACAGGGATTCAAAACTCCTTCAGAAACTGTAACACATTAAAATGATATGTAGCCTTTCGTATAAATTAAGTCGTGTCAATATTTCAGTTTGCAGCTTGCTCACCTTTGGGCTATTTGATCTTGCATTCATCCATGGTGCGTCAAGACACCATTCTAGTGCCAGGCCAACCAGAGGCAATATTGTACATCCTAGAATACGCACGCTGTCCTTTGAAAAGGATAATAATTTGAATGTCCAAATGGGAACTAGAAAGCATCTGAAAATGCAAAGCCCCTCCACATCCTCTTTGTATTCACACTTTTTCTTCCGCATACGAAACATGACAAAAACAGCTAAAAGGAAATACCATTAAAAATGACGATTTTAGACCATCTTGACCTTTTGACATCAAAAGCAATATGCTTCAATGACTCAGTCTACAAACCATGCTCAAACTTCAAGTTAATCTGATGGGAATTGACAATTTTGTGACCTTGACCTTTGACCTTTTCATCTAAAAAAAACAAAAAAAAAACAATCAGCTTCTAGCTTTTGTTTGGTGAACCAATTCGGTGACTCAATATGCAAATTCTTTACATTTCAGGTCAATCGGATGAAAATTGACGATTTTATGACGTTGACCTAAATTTGCCTCTCCACATTCTCATAATAAAGCTTTGGTGAAACTTTGATCACAAAACTCGAATTGTAAAAAGGTTACAGCCCTGACATGGACACACGCACACACATGATTTCCAAAACCCCGTGTTCCGCTGCACGGGGTCGGGCTAATAACATCGAACCTCACTCAAAAAGACATTTTGGGATGTTATCTAAATATCTACAAAGCTCAGTTGACTTTTTGCTCCACCAAATAACAGCGAAACGGAGTTGAGTAAAAGGGTGAAAATTATACAGATGCTGTGATAAATAACTACCTCTATCGGTTCGAATGTTTGAAAGAGAATAGACGTCTGGATCAATTTTTGAATTAAATTCAAAGTTTCATGACGTCATTAAATTTAAAGGCCTCAATCCCTCCTAAAGCACAACCCAAAGCCTTTAAAACCTAGCCTTATGAAGGGGGACAGACACACACACACACTGTGTTTTATATGGTATATATACACAAAGAATTAAGTTAAGCACCCCCCCCCGTTTTTTTTCAACCTCGCACATTACAAGTTTGTTGTCGTCAAAACAGTGTAATATACCCATGATATTGCTATATTTTCTGGAGAAGTGATATTATGGTCACATAAAAACATAACAATCATGCCGTTTTCAATATTTTATTCTGAATAATTTAAGGTGAAATTTTTTGGGAATTTTAGGCATATTTTCACCTCAATTTAAGTATGGAGCTATAGGTCCATCACGGACAGTGTGGATGACGTTTATGTTTTCTAACGTACAGTCATTGTTCTGAGAAGACCTCTAGCGATCTTTGCGTCAATAACGTGTGTAGGACCCACGTGATCGGATCACTACTCAACCCAACTCAACCCTACGAGTGCACTCATCTGCATTTCATCAATGGATAATTGCTAATGTCATACCACTCATTATTTGATCTCACATACCTTAGAATATATGCCAATGTATACATATACACAAAGAATATATATTAGGGGGTGCTTACCTTAATTCGTTGTGTAGGGGTGCTTAACTTAATTCTTTGTGTATATATATATAAACGCGAGTTGTCTGTGTGTGTCCGCGTTTTATTGAGAGATGGCTGAACGGATCTTCATCAAACTTTCAGAGGTTCATCAGTGAGTGCCTGGGAGTGTTTTAGGCCAAAAACAACAACAACAACAACAACAACAACAACAACAACAAAAATTGAAAAAATTAAGTTCGTTCTTTTTGGAGTTAAATTTTTTTTTTAAACATTCGCTCGATAGTGCCGAAGCCTTTTCAAATTAATGACAGTTATACACGAGAACACATTCGCATAAATAAATACAAAACAATCACCAGACATTTGAATACAAATAAATCAAACAATTCCGGAAGTGTACGAAGTTGGTAGTACGGCTTCTTCTTCTTCCTGATTGGCATGACACTTAACTCAGAAACGTGATGAACGCCGCATTCACAAACCAGCATCTATATGAATCCCCTTCCTCTCCTGCCTCCTCCCCCTCCCCTCCCTCTCCCTCTTCTCCCCTCCACCTTCCCCCCCTACACTCCTCCCCCTCCCTCCCCCTTCCCCCCTTCCCCCCTTCCCCCCCCCTTCCCCCCTCCCTCCACCTTCCCCCCTACACTCCTCCCCCTTCCCCCCTTCCCCCCTTCCCCCCCCCTTTCCCCCTCCCTCCACCTTCCACCCCTACCCTTCCCCCCTTCCCCCCTCCACCCTCTTCTTCCCCCCTCTCACCCCATCATCCCCTCCCCTCCCCTTCCACCCCTCCCCTTCTCCCCACCGCCCGGCAACGCCGGGTGCTTCTGCTAGTATAGCTGTAGTATATAAAGCCCTTTCAACAGATAATATGAGAAGTGGATCTTTCGTTTTATTTAGGAATGAGATGCAAGTAAGTGACATTAAAATGTAAGTGAGTAACAATATCATTACGGCAAATGGAGGTATTGAATGGACTGCCGCAAATTTGATTTTGAAATCTATTCTGGGAAGTGGATACTGCACAGCAATGGCCTTTGCCTACGTGCACTTTCCTTGCACGGTAAATACTAAAAAAATAGTATCAAAGTAAAACCAAGATAATGACTTGCTTTGGAAAATGTTATGTGCACCGGAAAGAGTGTGGGGCTCCATGTGGCGTGTAAGTACGTGTTATAGACGATGCCACCATTAGTCCAGTGTTGTGCGCTTCGCTTTGTCCGGCTGCGGCTTCGTAACCATGCACAGGAGGCCTTCTGTCAATCGGTTAGAATTGCAAGGACTCCTGTAAGATGATACGACTTTCTTTTTTTTCTTTTTTTTTTGGATACAAGATCGAGGCTCATGAAAGAGCTAACATTAATCACAAAAAAACGGACACATAAAACATATAATAAGGGGAGCGGTAGACAAGATGGGGAGAGAGGGGGAAGCACACAAACACAACATTTGAGAGCAGGGACATCGGGAGATCTGTGGGAGGGAGAGGGCTTGGGGGGAGGAGGCGTGGGAAGGGGAGGGGGTGGGAGTGGGAGAGGTATAAAACACATGGACACTGCAAGGACTTCCAGGAAAGAAGTTGGAATTTCAAAAAAGTGGATCTGGGGTGAATTAACGGGGGTAGAAAAGATCAAGGTTTTGGATGGGGGAAGATATTTCTTATATAGATAGAAACTCTGTGTTTACCCAGCGACACTCCCTCCTTTTTATGATTATTATTGCACACACACACAGACACACACACCAACACCGAAACGAAGGTGGATACTTCGAGACCTCGGAGGACTCCGTTCCACCTTCTGAAACCCGAATTATGGAGATAACAACCAACGGCTCACACATTCAATTCAAGCTCCGCCATCAATCTCTGCCAAGCCACCTGAGCCCGGTTCGATCGGTGCAGAATCCCAGCACTCCATTGGATGGGATTATTTGTGCGGTGCATGGGTACTCTGCACCAGGTGCTCCAAAACTGCACCCCGTGGGGCTGGGTTATAAAAGGGATCCCCACAGACGTGGAGGACAAATAACGAGGATTAAACGATGCCCGTGGTTGCGGAGGCAAAGACGTCAGCAATTTGCAGAGGGAGAGAGTGGGAGTGACACAGAAGGAGGAGAGAAGGAATGATAGGGGGACGGGGAAACAGAGGTGCAGACACTATGACTGTCTGCACGGTGAGAGCTGTTTATATGTCGCTGTACCCGCACCAACCTGCCAGTGCAGAGCGTTAGCCGAGACAAATTATCCCTGTTTACCTCCAGTTGTTTTATTTTGTCCCAACTTCAAATTTATTGATTTGCAAACCCCATATATCCCTCCCAAGTAGATATATCCCATATATCCCATATATCCCTCCCAAGTAGATGTTAAGTTAAGATTGACATCTTCTGTTTTCCTTGTCAGGGTTCTGCTGCCATTCGTGTTCTTATCATTCAATTTTCAGCTGTTTGTTAATCTTAATGAATAGGTTAATAATTAATTAATTAATTAATTAATAATTATTCATTTGTTAACCTTAATTTGTTACTTTGTTAACCTATTTGTTATTAGTATAGTTATTTGTTAACCTTGCTGTGCTTTTTTCATTGTCACCAGTCTTTTATTATTGAACCGTTTGCTTCCACCAGCGAATGTGGGCACAGGTTTTATTTATTTTATTATTATTATTTATTATTTATTATTATTATTATTATTATTATTTATTATATTATTTTTTATTATTTTATTACTTTCAAAATCGAAGATTTTTCAAGTATATTGGTCGGTTGTGTTTGTGGTTCTGTCTGTCTGTGTGTTTGTCTGTTTGCCTGTTTGTCACCGGCCTACAGGTCACAATTTTCAACCGATCTTCACGAATCTTCACCAAACGGTAGATTTGGTCAAAAGCAAGAAGCCTATTGTTTTTGTGGTCAATAGGTCAAAAGGTCAACATAGCCCAAAGGTCACCAACTTTGGCCAAATTTCTAAAATCCTCAATTTTCATCCAATTGACTTGAAATTTGAAGAGAACTTGCATATCTGGTCACTGAATTCAACCACCAAGTATTCTTGAGGTCACCATAGGCCAAAAGGTCAACATAGGCCAAATTTCTAAAATCCTCAATTTTCATCCAATTGACTTGAAATTTGAAGAGGACTTGCATATCTGGTCACTGAATTCAACCACCAAGTATTCTTGAGGTCAACATAGGCCAAAAGGTCAACATAGGCCAAATTTCTAAAATCCTCAATTTTCATCCAATTGACTTGAAATTTGAAGAGGACTTGCATATCTGGTCACTGAATTCAACCACCAAGTATTCTTGAGGTCAACATAGGCCAAATTTCTAAAATCCTCAATTTTCATCCAATTGACTTGAAATTTGAAGAGGACTTGCATATCTGGTCACTGAATTCAACCACAAAGTATTCTTGAGGTCAGCATAGGCCAAAAGGTCAACATAGGCCAAAAGGTCAACATAGGCCAAATTTCTAAAATCCTCAATTTTCATCCAATTGACTTGAAATTTGAAGAGGACATGCATATCTGGTCACTGAATTCAACCACAAATTATATTTTAGGTGAACATAGGCCAAAAGGTCAACATAGGCCAAAAGGTCAACATAGGCCAAATTTCTAAAATCCTCAATTTTCATCCAATTGACTTGAAATTTGAAGAGGACTTGCATATCTTGTCACTGAATTCAACCACCAAGTATTTTTGAGGTCAACATAGGACAAAAGATCAACATAGGCCAAATTTCTAAAATCCTCAATTTTCATCCGATTGACTTGAAATTTGAAGAAGACGTGCATATCTGGTCAATGAATTCAACCACCAAGTTTTTTAGGTCAACATCGGCCAAAAGGTCAACATAGGCCAAATTTCTAAAATCCTCAATTTTCATCTGATTGACTTGAAAATTGAACAACATTTGCATATCTGGTCACTGAATTCACCCACCAAGTATTTTTGAGGTCAACATAGGCCAAAAGGTCAACATAGGCCAAATTTCTAAAATCCTCATTTTTCATCCAATTGACTTGAAATTTGAAGAGGATTTGCATATCTGGTCACTGAATTCAACCACCAAGTATATTTGAGGTCAACATAGGCCAAAAGGTCAACATGGGCCACATTTCTAAAATCCTCAATTTTCATCTAATTGACTTCAAATTTGAAGAGGACTTGCATATCTGGTCACTGAATTCAACCACCAAGTATTTTTGAGGTCAACATCGGCCAAAAGGTCAACAAAGGCCAAATTTCTAAAATCCTCAATTTTCATCCGATTGACTTGAAATTTGAAAATGACTTGCAAATCTGGTCACTGAATTCAACCACGTATTATATTTTAGGTAAACACAGGCCAAAAGGTCAACATAGGCCAAATTTCTAAAATCACCAATTTTCATTTGATTGACTTGAACTTCTAAGAGGATTTATATATATAGTCACTGAATTCAACCACCATCTATTTTTGAGGTCAACATAGGCCAAAAGGTCAACATAGGCCAAATTTTTAATATCCTCAATTTTCATAAGATTGACTTGAAAATTGAACAGCATTTGCACATTGAGTCACTAAATAGGGAAACTAACTATTTTTGAGGTCAAAAGGTCAAAGGTCAACTCAAGGTCAACCTTCCAAAATCATCATTTTTCATCGGAAAAATCGTCATTTTTCATCCTGTTGACCTGAGCTTTGATCAAGATTGTAAATTTTAATCTTCATGAAATGGACAATTTGCTGTATCAATGGAAAACTTTTGGGGGGGGGGGGTGGATTTTGCAAGTATCATGCTCCGTATGACGTCTTCTTGTTTATTTATTATTTTGTTTTCACTCCTGTCTGATTGTTTGATTGTCTGTGAAAAGGATATCTCAGAAAGTTATGGACGGATTCGGACGAAACTTGGTGGACTGGTTGGTTGTCTGACAAGGACAAATAGATACGATTTTGGTGAAGATCTGAATGTGGATTCGGATATGAGCATTATTTAATTTTTTTAAGTGATTCTTCACCATTGGGAATGAATGAATGAATGATCGTTTTAAGGCCATTTTCCCCGCTAGAGCGGGGGTTAGCCTTGCGGGCCCCATGACAATCATGGTTCCCTATTTGAGGCAATGTTTTTATGGCCGGATGCCCTTCCTGGGAGATAGGGCTAAAACCAACATATAGCAGGATATCGCAAAAAAGTTATGGACGGATTCAGACGAAACTTGATGGAGAGGTTGGGTGTCTGACAAGGACAAATTGATTCGATTTGGGCGAAGACCCGAATCCGGATCTGAATACCAAATTTTTAAAGTGATTCTTCACCATTGAGAGAATGGGCCAAAAAACGATATACAGTATTGTATATCATGATATCTCAAAAGGTTGCGGATGGATTATGACAAAACTTGCTGGATGAGTTGGGTAAGTGACAGGAACAAGCTGATTCGATTTTGCTCCAGGTCCGAATCCAGATCCGGTCTATCAGTGGGATACAAAACGTAAACTGGTCAGCCTGGCGGAGATATGCGCTCGACCAAGTGTCGTTCTAGTTTTAACAGTGATCTGAGCCTCATGATGGAGTTTGTACATAAATCTACTTGCAGGACAAAGACACCAATAGATATCAGCATACTTTTACATGATTACATGGACATTAGTAAACAACTGACAAATCAAGTAAACTACAGTCTAATTTGTCCGTTGTGTGAGGATTTCCTGAAGTTCTTGTGAAAGTGCACTGATATCTCCCGATGTCGTTGTCTGGCATGTCGTAGATGTATGCACAAGGTACTTATTGAGCCTTAGACACTGTATAAATAAATATAAAGAGCTACCTATGGTGTGGCAGAGGGAAATACCGCTTTGGACTTCTTGGAAATGCACTTATTAAAGCGGTTTCGGATGTGGAGGCAACAGTTACCACATTCTTTTGGTTAGGGTGTGCTGCATTTTAAGAGAGATCTTTATATGATAATATTGCAGTTCCTTCTTGTACCTTATTTTGTACGTACCTGTTCGAGTTTTCTTGTCATTTACTCGAAACGTTTTTCAATGTACACTTGCAGTGCAATTACCTCCGCTACCAAAGGTGGACGCAGATTATGTTTTCAGCCCTGTCTGGTTGTCTATCTGTGAGCAGGATATCTCAAAAAGTTGTAGATTTGGCCGAAATTTTGTTGACAGGTTGGGTGTGACAAGGACAAAGTGATAAAATGTTGATGAAGGTCCAATTCCAGATCTGGCCTTGCAGTGGGATACAAAAGGTAAACTGTTTAGCCTGGCGGAGGTATGCTCTCGACCAAGTGGCGTTTTCTAGTTCCATGAGCAATCTGGTTAACAAAGTAATGAATCTGAATGAATTTGGCGTTTCGGTGTAACGTTAGCCACGTGCAGGTGCCTCTTGTGGAAAGATAATGCTGCATTTTGAGATAAAGCGGTATAATGGTTAACCATGCGGTTCAGAGTTTTTGATAGGGTTCTCGGGTTTTTACTTTATGTAACTCCGTGAAATGACGTGAAAATGTACGGTTAGGGTTGTTAGGGTTGGGGTTTGGGTTAGAGTTCTCGGGTTTTTACTTTATGTAACTCCGTGAAATGACGTGAAAATGTGCAGTTAGGGTCAGGGTTAGGGATAGGGTTCCTGGGTTTTTACTTTATGTAACTCCGTGAAATGACGTGAAAATGTGCGGTTAGGGTTAGGGTTCGGGATAGGGTTCTCGGGTTTTTACTTTATGTAACTCCGTGAAATGACGTGAAAATGTGCAGTTAGTATTGGTTCGCCATATAACAATCCAGGCAGACTTCTCACATCTCACTAAATGACAAAGTTGGGCACTGTGACACATGTTGGAATACAGCAACTGCTAAAGAAAGTATTCGTACTGTATCTGTACAATAGTAATACAAATGGTGTTGTTAAGGAAATGTTATGGTGTACATATTGGTGTGTTCCTGCCCCCAGGATGGCACGCAAGGGCACTCAAGCTCCAAAACTGGTGGTTACCTCCACAGTAGGCCCATGGTTGGACGATACCGAATTCCTCAGGTCCATGGATACCGGCGCAGGCTTCCCCGAAGGAGGGGTGAGACGTGCCCGTTCCTGCATGGCACACTACGGCAGACGACACATGCCCGCGGCCTTAGCCAAGCATGTCATGGAAGACCAGAAGGCTTTGCCAAAATTTCCAAACTATCACCCAAAACAATGGAAACCATTGCAAATGCTTTTGCCCACAGGAAGCGTTTTTAACTGGACCTCAGATACTTGCCTACCAGATGATCATGCAAGAGAACAACCGAAAGCCTTCGGTAAGCCGTGTTATGGTATGCTGAGTCACAGTCAGAGCCTGCTGGATGTGTCCAGCGAATCGACAACTTCCGTGTCAGGCCTAGCAATGACCAAGTCCGCATCCGGGAGTGACCTTCTACCCATTGTTTCTGGTTCGTCGCATGATTGCTGCGACCAGCAACAAGGAATTTCAAATCCTGCAAATGGGGGCAATTGCCAAAAACAGACCGACACGGATGGCACCCATACTGAACTGAGAAAGGAGAATGAGGCACTAAGTGAAAATGTTGAGCCAGCTCTGAGCATGAAACCTGATACGACACTTTTGCAGAGTTCCTGCAAATGTGAAAATGTGAGGCCTCAAAGATCTCCGGCGGATGGACCGATGAGCAAAGCGACGTTGAACGGTGCTCGTGGAGCGGAGTGTGATAATGGTGGCCTTCCGTGGAGCAGTGGACATTGAACGGCTCCTTGAAAGTGGAAAAATTGACCAATTCCCTTTCCATTAAGCATCGGAAAAGAAACCCTGGCAAAATCACATGTGCATGTGAAGTATTTGTCCTATTTGCAACACATTGTAAAATTCCACGACTCTGTGAGCTGTTAGAGAGCACTGGAGTTACTTTCCTCCACTGCTGCACTGCTCAAGAGGAATGCATAGGTACTGCAACTGAAATATCAGGATGATGGAAAAGTGGTGGATGGGCGAGATGGAAAATTGGTGGATGGGCGAGAGGGGCTTGTAATGCAGAGAAGAAAGAAGAAGAACCACCTTTAGAGGTCATTTTTCCCCGCAGAGCAGGGGTTGGCCTTTTTGGGCACCGTGGTCCCCTTTTTGAAGCAATGTTTTACGGCCGGATGTCCTTCCTGCCGCCAACCCTGTTCGTCACCTCTTGCGACACAGGGAATTACCAGAGAACTGGTGCTCAATTTTCCGACCTCGGAAGGATGACAGGCTGAGTCAACCCCCCTGGTGTTAATTCAGCGATCGACCGGGATTCGAACCCAGGATCCTAGGATCCCAAGCCGGCACCCTAACCGCTAAGCCAACACCAGGCTTGGGGTTGTAATGCAGAGGAGGAAATGAATTTGTTCATGAATCAATCAATCAAACAGAATGAGCACCCATAAGTCTCCAAAGGTAGATTATATATGTGTAGCGACAGTTGCAATAGACAGTATATGAATATCCTCGTATCCGAAAGCGGATTTCCAATACAGTACAAGTGGAATGTAAAAATCATCAAACCGCCCAGTATAAGCCTTGCCAAGAAACCTTTTGGTGGCACCAACGCTCTGTAAAGAGTACGGTCCGTCAAATGAAAATCAATATTTCTTTGAAATACATTTAGTCGGTGTTGTTTACCCAGAGCAGCTAGTACAATGCTAATACTTGTGGAAGTTTGTCTGTTTGTCACTATAAGCAATTAAAATGCACACCATCGAAGACTATAAAACCCTCATTCATCATCTGGTTCATCTCGACCTGCCAACTCTATTCATGTTACCAGCCCCAGACTTTATTCATGTTACCAGGCCCAGACTTTATTCATGTTACCAGGCCCAGACTTTATTCAGGTTACCAGGCCCCGACTTGTGGGCCCAGAACCCGTGATAAGTGTTTTCCCCGGTGTCGTCTTATAATCCACCGTTCAAAAAATGGACCATCAGATTGTTTATTTTTTTTAAGCTGTGCGTGAATAATGTCACGTGATAGTGCGTAAGATAATGCGACCTCGTTATTTTGTTTGCCTTCGCTGCCGAACTCCTTCCATAATACGCTAATATCACCTGAAGCACTCACCCTAATGTAGGCCTCAAACAGGATCTTGTGAAACTTTTTCCGCTATATTCTTATGTAACGTAATACCTTTGGTGTCTCACACAAATGGGAATTGTGCTTTCCTTCACTTACTCCCACTGCTGACTCATTTCAGCTTCTTGCTGGGCCTCTGACTCTTTGTGTCCACGGGGAATGTCTTAGATGGTCCTGGTATTCCCAATTCTGGATTCTAACAACTTCTCCAACACCAACTGGAAAGGGAGAGAAACTACGTGTCTGTTTTGCTTCCGAACAGCAGTTATTCATGTCAATTATCTACAATGGATTAAATTATTTTTTGACTAACGTGCAGAGTTTTTATTTAATTTTTTTTGGAGTAAGCTATATTGAAATATCTGTTGATGTCCCGTTGTAGCAACTGTACTTGTTTCTGGAAGCTCCAAGAATTATGTCTCTTTCACAATCCTGAAAATATACCTGGGCGAAGCAAGTCTCTGAGAACCTTCATTTCTTTTGTTGCACGTTCTAACAGTTCTTAATAATTAGGAGACTCACAAAATCATATTCTTTGTGGAAATCCATTGTCACCTCCACCACCGGAAGTCGACCGAGGTTATGTTTTCACCCCTGTCTGTCTGCGAGCAGAACATCTCAAAAAGGTATGGACCAATTCGGACGAAATTTGGTGGACATGTTGGGTGTGTGACAAGGAATAATTGATTATATTTTGATGAAGATCCGGTTCCAGATCGGAGAATTTCAAGTCATTCTTCACCATTAAAAGATGGGGCCAAAAACGATATATATATAGAGCACTGATGTCTAAAAAAAAGTTGTGGATGCCCTATGACTGGTTGGGTGTGTGATAAGGAAGAATTGATTCGATTTTAGTGAAGACTCAGGTTCGGATACAGTAACGTCTCATACAACGTCGTTTTACTGTAACGTCACTGATCAATCTCATACAACATCGTGACGTTTCCATATAACGTCGCCAGTTCCCGGCGGATGGTACTGTATACAGTACCGTACGCGTAAGGATGTAACTGTTGTGACTATTATAGAGGTAACCAGAGTATTCATTGGGCAATAGCTATAAACAACCCCTCCTCCTCTGTAACGCTCCGTAACACATGGTTGTTCCGAAAAAGAACACTTCCCCTACCCACGCACTCTTAGTCTTTCTTCAGCAATCACCTGGTGAACTACGCTCATTTTTGTGAAGCTAATTTCCGTTGGACATGAGTGATAAATGTCCTGCTAATGAGCCTGTGGACAAAAAAAATTAATGCGGACAAAATGGCCAGTGAACAATCCCAGGAGGAATTACAGTGTTGACGATGCCGCAGAGGAGTTGACGGAGGTGGATGCTGCTCCATCCTCTTCCTCCTCCTTGCATTAGGCCAACCACTCCCACCCCACCTCCACAAGCTCCACCCACGACCATCGTCAGTGAATACACTACAGTACTGTGCATTACTTTACATGTTACGTTTTTGTTATTACCCCGCCCACCCTCTCGAAGCGAAAAGCGGGGTGAAGCGATCGGGCACGTACGTATGTGTCTGCATTTTAAAAATTCTTTTTTTTTCGGCAACCATTGGTCCGATTGACACGAAATTTTCACCGGAGTATGCGCCTGTTCATGTAAAAAAAAATTGGTGATAATTACGATGAACATAGGTCACGTGGTATGGGCGCCATCTTGGAAAAACTTTGCACCTCTATATCTCCGAACCCGCACCATGGAAAAATTGAAATGAGGTTCATTGTAAAGAACTCCACAATGAGAACAAGTGTTAACGATGACGTCATTCTTCAGCATGATCTACGCAACAATTATATTGGAGAATGTAATTTTTTGACGTCATAGGTCACATGGTCTGGCAGCCATGTTGGATCAAAGAAAGAAAATGTTTTTTTGAATATATATTTTAAAGTTGTGGACGAATTATGACAAAACATGGTGGATGAGTTGGTTAGGTGACGAAGACAAGCTGATTCGATTTTGGTTCAGGTCCGAATCCAGATCCGACCTATAGGTGGATACAAAACGTAAACTGTTCGGCCTGGCGGAGGTATGTGCTCAACCGAGTACCGTTGTAGTTTACTATAGAGCATTATTTCCTGGATTATTCCACAAAATCTCTGTTCGGGCCATCTACTATATAGAGAGCATGCGAATGTTATCGTTCCTTCCCGTCTGCGCACCATGTACACACCAGCTCAACCTTCTGCTGCCCCACTTCTCCACCAGCATCCATGCATACGTAATAAATAGATGGTCACATTTGAAAAATGGTTTCTGCTGGATTAAAGCTGCTTATTCTTGAAGATAGTTGAGAACTATACAGCCCTTCAAGTTTTGAGAACTTGAGGGAAGTTGTGTGAGGAATCCTTGTATGAGGGGAGCTGGGTGAGGGAATGCTTGTATGACAGGAGCTGGGTGAGGGAATGCTTGTATGAGGGAATCCTTGTGTGAGGGAATCATTGTATGAGAGGAGCTGTGTGAGGGAATCCTTATTTGAGGGGAGTTGGTGTGAGGGATTCCTTGCATGAGAGGAGCTGTGTGAGGGAATCCTTATTTGAGGGGAGTTGGTGTGAGGGATTCCTTGCATGAGGGAATCATTGTATGAGAGGAGCTGTGTAAGGTAATCCTTGTGTGAGGGAGACAAAGCCCTTATATTGGTAATACTGTACTGGAAGATGAAAGATAAAGGTAGAGTGGAGATTTTGAATTAATATTTTCAGGAAGTCTTCTGGATCAATGAATAATTTACTTTTGTGGAAGAAAATAATTGTGATATTCTGGAGGAAGTTTGAGTGACCAAGATGGAGACCAGGGGTGTGTTTAGTTACCAAACAGCTAGCTGGCGCGCTACAAGAAACTTGGTAACTGAAGAACACACCTGGAAGCAGTTAGAGAATCTGAGTGAGATAAATATCCAGGCCTAGATAGTGTTCACTCTCAGGTATAGAAGGATCTCAGGTGGAGCAAAATAAGTCTCAGATATAGAAGGATCTCAGGTAGAGCAAAATATTCCTAGTAGTGTTCATTTGCTTTATACCGTGTACCCCTCCCCCTTCCCCCAGCACGCCCCCTTCCACAGATCTACCGACATGCTTCTTCCCTACTGTTGTTGTGCTTGTGTGCTTCCCTCTCCCTCCCCCTCTTGTCTCCCGCTCCCGTCATTGTATGTTTTATGTGTCTGTGCACGTTTTCATGTTTAATGTGTCGGCTCTTACACGAGCCTCGATTATGGAAACAAAACAAAAAAAAACACACAAAAAAAAAAAGTCAGGAGACGACGATGGTTCACGAGCAAGCGGTATTCAATGACAAAGGACAAACTATAACCGAAACAGGCCCGGACTGGGGGGTCGGGGACCCACGTGGCAGGTTGTCGGCCCCTGACATGCGGTGCACATGCCTATTTACAAAGGGCCCCAATGCGCTGCGTGCGCAGGCCTTTAAGAGCCAGCTGTACGTAATTGTGTGCGGTGCTGGCCTGGAAATGTCAAAACGAAGGTTACTGACCTTGAAATGAGATAGAAAATAATGTATAATCAGCTATGAGGTTAGTTATCTACACAATACCGAAAATTCGGTTAGATTCCGACAACTTTGAAACATTGACCTTTGTGACCTTCAAATGTCAAAAGGAAGGTTACTGAAGGTGAAATGAGATAGAAAATAATGTATAATCAGTTATGAGGTTAGTTAGCTACACAATACCGAAAATTCGGTTAGATTCCGACAACTTTGAAACTTTGACCTTTGTGACCTTCAAATGTCAAAAGGAAGGTTACTGAAGGTGAAATGAGATAGAAAATAATGTATAATCAGTTATGAGGTTAGTTAGCTACACAATACCGAAAATTCGGTTAGATTCCGACAACTTTGAAACTTTGACCTTTGCGACCTTCAAATGTCAAAAGGAAGGTTACTGAAGGTGAAATGAGATAGAAAATAATGTATAATCAGTTATGAGGTTAGTTAGCTACACAATACCGAAAATTCGGTTAGATTCCGACAAACTTTGAAACTTTGACCTTTGTGACCTTCAAATGTCAAAAGGAAGGTTACTGAAGGTGAAATGAGATAGAAAATAATGTATAATCAGTTATGAGGTTAGTTAGCTACACAATACCGAAAATTCGGTTAGATTCCGACAACTTTGAAACTTTGACCTTTGTGACCTTCAAATGTCAAAACGAAGGTTACTGACCTTGAAATGAGATAGAAAATAATGTATAATCAGCTATGAGGTTAGTTAGCTACACAATACCGAAAATTCGGTTAGATTCCGACAAACTTTGAAACTTTGACCTTTGTGACCTTCAAATGTCAAAAGGAAGGTTACTGAAGGTGAAATGAGATAGAAAATAATGTATAATCAGCTATGAGGTTAGTTAGCTACACAATACCGAAAATTCGGTTCGATTCCGACAACACCTTTTTCTTCTTGTTCTACAAAAGGATGCTTTCGACTTGCTCACCAAATCTATTCATTCCAAAAAAAAATTCCATCTCTTACAGTTACAGTTCCTCTTTTCTACATTCCCTAAACTCTCCTGCACTCCACCCATCCTTCAGCGTCCTCAAACGTATTTTTGACTCGAAGGTCGCAAGAAACTCATTTTGCAAGAAATGTTCGTTTCCCATTAATCGTACATTTTTCAAAATCCAATCTCACCCCTCCCCTCCAAATCTTTCCCATCACCCCTGCCCTCCAAAACTTCCCCATCACCCCTTCCCTCAAAAACTTCCCCATCACCCCTCCCCTTCAAAACTTGCCCATCACCCCTCCCCTCCAAATCCACCCCCTTGCCCCTCCCCTCCAAATCTTCCCCATCACCCATCTCTTTCAAATATTCCCCCTTGCCCCTCCCCTCCAAATCTTTCCCATCACCAAATCCCTTTCAAATCTTCCCCCTTGCCCCTCCCCTCCAAATCTTCCCCATCACCCATCCCTTTCAGATCTCCCCCCCCCTGCCCCTTCCCTCCTAAACTCCCCCCACACCCCTCCGCTCCGAGACCCTCCCTCACTCCTCCCCTCCTAGACTCCCCTCTCACCCCTCCTCCTCAAAGCGTCCTCCCCGCTTCTTCCCCCTTCCAACTTTCACCTTCATCTCCCTCAACCTTCTGCCTCACTCTTCCCCCTCCTCAAATAACACCTCACTGCGCCTCACCCAATCACCATCAAACCTTTTGTCCACCCCATTCTTCCCTTTCTCCAAGCCAGTGTTTCCCTAACTTTATCCCCCCACGAACCCCCTGTGGATGTCAGAGGTGTCCACGAACCCCCAACTTTTCGAGACACGATCTGAGTTATTATTATACTATAATACGCATAACAGTGCTTCGTAAAAGATCAAGTTCATAGTGTAATCTTGTCATGAAAAAAACAAGAGATGAACAAATATTTATTCGGAAACTTCAAGATCAGATCACGAATTGTATCACGCATCGATCACCCATCACACACGATGAGACGGATGCTCCTGTTTTTCCTCCAAGAGGCATTTGATCCTCGGAGCTGTCTTGGAGAGGGCCATCCTCATGTCGGGGCCGACGTCAAGGTGTGCCCGCAGCTTTGTTTTCATGACGACCAACGCGGAGAACCCGGCTTCGCAGAGGTAGGTCGTGACGAAAGGCAGTGTCATTCGGAGCGCTTTCGCCGCTAGATTGGGGAAGGCCTCGTAGTTGCTTGCCCAAAACTCCGAGGGACTGGCGACGTTGGAGAACTGCATCTTCAGGCGGCCAGAGGCCTTCAGCTCGATCAGATCATCCTTGAGCTCGTTGTCGTCGTCGATGTCGTCAATTAGAATCGTGAAAGGATCCTGTATCCACGGATCGACCGACAGATTCGGAAAGTATCCATCAAAACTGTCAGACAGAGACTTCAGATGACCCTTGATGTCGACGACAAGCGTGGAGCAGAAATCATTCTGAGCGTCGTCATCCGCGAGGATTTGAGCGAGCTCCGGGAAGTTGACGAATGACCGCTTCTCCACGCGGTTGCTCCAAAGCCGCAGCTTTTCTCGAAGCGAATTGATCCATTCCGCTGCTTCGACGATCGTGAGGCTGCTCCCTTGAAGTGATATGTTGAGAGCGTTAAGGTGCCCGAAAATGTCGCTGATGTACGCAAGCCTCGCGACGAAGACAGGGTCGCCGAAGTAGTCTGCAAAGTCGTTGCCTTTCTCACGCAGGAAAATTTCAATCTCCTGACGCAGCTGGAGGACGCGGTTCAGGATTTGGCCCCGGGATAGCCAACGCACCTCGGTGTAGTACAGAAGATGAGTGTATGCAGCATCGATGTCTTCACAGAAGACCTGGAAGAGGCGGTGGTTGAGAGCCTGAGCGCGGATGAAGTTCACTGCTGTGACAACGATAGCCATTACATCACCGAGCTCCTTGGGGAGCGTCTTGGTCGCAAGGGCGTGGCGATGGAGCACACAGTGTGTCACGATGACGTCGGGGCACTTGTCTTTCACCAGCGCAACGAACCCGGATCGCTTTCCCATCATCGCCGGGGCCCCATCCATACACAACGATCTGAGCTTCGTCCACTCGATGCCGTTTTCTTCCATGAAATGGTTCACGATATTCATAATGTCCACCGATTTGGTTGTTGTTTTGAGAGGAGAACAGAACAGGAACTCTTCCTTCACAGCAAATCCCGCCAAGTAGCGTGCAAAAACCAGCAATTGACTGCAGCTCGCTACGTCGGTGGATTCGTCGAGTTGCAAGCTGAAACGGCAGCGCGATTCCCGGAGTTCTTGTGTGACCTGAGCCACAATATCCTTTGACATGTCTTCAATTCTGCGCTTGATGGTGTTGTTGCACAGGGGAACACTCTTGAGTTTCTTGGCCTCCTCGGGTCCGCAAACCAAGTTCGCCATCACCACGGCGCAGGGCTTTACAAGCGTTTCGCCAATCGTATGAGCCTTTTTGTCTTTTGCAATGAGGAGCGCTACTTCGTAGGAGGCTTCAAGGTTAGGCTTCGTCGACGGTTGGAACCCGTGCTGAGTCAAGCTACCCTTCGCCATGAAGTGAGCTTTCTTGCTTCAGAACACGTCTTCAGAGTCGTTCTGATGAGTCGGATGGGTGCTGTCGAGGTGGGCTTTTAGCTTCGATGGCTTCATCGACGCCTTCGCCAGCACTTTGTAACACAGAACGCATTGCGGACGTACAGTCCCATCCTTTTCCACAAACTTCATGAACCCCCACTTGATGTACGAATCATCGTATTTGCGCTTCTTAGACATCATGGATTGCGGTCTGAATCTGTGAAAAAAATAAATATATATGATGTTGATATAAATTATATGATATATCAGATTTTATTTCAACAAAAAGTACGCTAGTTTTGACTTTCAGAAACGTCTCACGAACCCCCTGGGATGGACTCACGCACCCCCTGGGGGTTCAGGCACCCCAGTTAGGGAACCCCTGCTCCAAGCTATTCTGAAATCTCTGACACACCTTCAACAGCTCTCCCTACCTCTTCCTCCTCGGCCACATCTTACCCTACCCCTCCCCCCCGCCCTGTTCCGTATCCGATGCTCCCCCTTCCTCTTCTTTAACAGTATGGACCTCAAACATCCGGGGCCATAGCTCAAACTTGACTGATCTCTCCATACAGGTTGCTGCTGACAAACCAGACGTGATCTGCTTAACAGAAACTTTCCTCCTTCATGATGTCTCTGATTCCTTGGTATCTCTCCCAGGTTACTCCCTCCTCCGGTATGATAGACCTGAGCCTCGTCCTGGATGGGGGGTTGCTATCTTTATAAAAAACTCTCTTCCTCACTCGCCCTGCACTGCCCTCTCTCCACCTCACCCCCAGGAATACCTTTGGCTACGGCTTCCCCTTCGCTCCCACCTTTTGTTCATATGTGTGTTGTACCGTCCACCAAACAGTGATGACTCCATCTACATCTCGCTTTCTGATAACATGGACCAACTTCTATCTACCCATCCCAACTCTCTCTTCCTCATATGTGGTGATTTCAATTATTGTCACCATGCCAGTTGGCTGGGTGTGGGTACCTCTCTCACCAGCCATGGCTCTTCAGCAAAAGACTTCTGTGACTCACTGGGACTGACACAATCTGTCAATTTCCCGACACGGATCTCAGTCAACGGAGCATCTTCTCTTCTGGACTTGGTTATGACTAACTTCCCTGAAAATGTCTGCTGCTCTCCTGCTGCTCCAATCGGCTCATCTGATCATGTGCTTGTTAAAGTGGACATCTCTCTGACCATTCTCAGAGAGCCTCCTCAGCGTCGCCGAGTCTGGCATTTCACTCAGGCCAACTGGCACGGTCTTCAAGCAGCCATCAATCATCTGGACTGGTCTCCCATCTCTACTGCCTCTGACATCAACTCATCCTGGGAATTCTTCCAAAGTAAATTGCTCTCTCTCATGCACAGATTTATCCCATCTCGTCTTCAGTTGTCATACCCTTCCTCCCGTCCATGGTACACGGATTCTTGTGATGAGGCTATTGCCCAGAAACAACTTGCTTTCGTCTCCTGGAAAGCAAATCCAACGGAAGGAAATCTCATTTCCTTTCACAAAGCCCAAAACAAGTGTGTGTCCACCCTCAGGAGAGCCAGCAAACAATATCTCTCCGTTCTCAGGACAGAACTCTCTTATCTGTCTCCCTCTTCCAAATCCTGGTGGCGTCTGGTCAAATCTGTTTCTGGTATTTGTTCCCCCTCCATCCCCTCCCTCACCTCAAACGGCCACACAGCTGACTCCGCACGTGAAAAAGCTGAATGCCTCAACTCTGTGTTTGCCTCTAAATCTTGTGTCCCAAACCCATCCCTCTCTGTACCCACCGTACCTAGTCGTACCCAGCTGCTCCTGGACTCTGTGTCCTTTCCTCCTGACAAGGTGGAAAAGTTTCTGTCAACCCTCGACTCTGATTCTGCAACTGGACCTAACGGCATCAGCCCACGGGCCCTAAAATCTTGTTCTTCCGCTCTTTCACTCCCTCTCTCTGTTCTCTTCACCCTCTCTTTTGCTCAAGGTCATCTGCCATCTGCTTGGAAATCTGCCAACATCACCGCTTTGCACAAAAAAGGTGCAAAAACAGATCCCAGCAACTACAGACCAATCAGCCTTCTCCCAATTATCAGCAAAGTCATGGAATCCATCATTGCTTCAGATATGAAATCTTTCCTCTTCTCCAATGGCTTGATCTCTGATCATCAATTTGGTTTCAGACCTGGTCACGCTACTCTGGACATGCTGCTTCTGCTTTCTCAACAATGGATGGAGGTCCTCAATGCCAAATAGGAAATTAGAGCTGTCTCCCTTGACATATCACGTGCCTTCGATACGGTCTGGCACCCCGCTCTGCTCACCAAACTCTCCTCTGTTGGTATCCATGGAAATCTCCACGCATGGCTGGCGGACTTCCTCTCTAGTCATAGTCAACGTGTGGCCCTGAATGGGTTTCTCTCATCTCCTCTTCCTGTTCAGGCTGGAGTTCCCCAAGGCAGTGTTCTGGGCCCTGTGCTTTTTCTGGTCTTCATCAATGATCTCTCTGACTCTCTTGAAAATCCTCCCTATCTCTTTGCTGACGACTCTACTCTCTGTCGCTCCATTCCTCATTCCTCAGATCGGCAGTCTGCAGCCTCCTCACTCTCTGCAGACCTGGACAAAATCACTGACTGGGCAAACAAGTGGAACATGTCTTTCAATCCTGACAAATCTCACACTCTTACAATGTCTCTCCGAAAAGACCGACTGGACAACCCTCCCATCCACTTTCTGTATAATCCTCTCCAAGAAGTTCTGTCACTCAAGCTTTTGGGTCTCACTATCTGCCATGATCTTTCCTGGGAAAACCACATTTCAAATCTGGCCTCCAATGCCAGTCGCCGACTGGGCATCCTCCGTCGTGCGAAGTCCTTCCTTGGCACACCTGAGCTCCTCACCACATACAAGGCTTTCATCCACAGCTCAATGGAATACTGCTCTCCCCTCTGGGCTGGTGCTCCTGCCTCACACCTAGCTCGTCTTCACGCTGTTGAAACCAAAGCATTCAGAATCATTGGAATCTCCCGCGATGAAGCTAACTCCAAGGGCCTCTCACTCACTCACCGCAGGCAGTTTGGTGGTCTTTCCGTCTTCTACCGACTCCTCTCTGGCCTTGCCCCCCAAGCTCTCTCTGGGCTCTGTCCCACAAATATTCCTACAGGTCGCACAAGATCTGCCTGCAACCCTCTGATGGTTAAACTGCCAAAATCAAGACTCTCTGCTCACCTTCACTCATTCATTCCTCTTTTCTCCTGCCTCTGGAACAAACTCCCTCACTCTCTTCAATCCCACTCCACCCTCCAGGTCTTTAAAACAGCTGTTCACCACCATCTCTTATCTTCCCCCATCCAAAACCTTGATCTTTTCTATCCCTGCTAATTTCACCCCAATTCCACTTTTTTGAAATACCAACTTCTGTCCTGGAAGTCCTTGGTGTCCTTGTGTTTTTATACTTCTCCCACCCCCCTCCCCACTTCCCACGCCTCCTCCCCCCAAGCCCTCTCCCTCCCACACATCTCCCTGCTCTTAAATGTTGTGTGCTCTCAAGTGTTTGTGTGCTTCCCCTTCGCTTGTCTTCCACTCCCTCTTTTTATATATTTTGTTTGTCTGGTTGATTTGTTTGTGAAGTAAATGTCAGCTCTTTCACGAGCCTCGATTCAGTATACAAAACAAACAAACAAAAAAAACTTTGAAACTTTGACCTTTGTGACCTTCAAATGTCAAAACGAAGGTTACTGACCTTGAAATGAGATAGAAAATAATGTATGATCAGTTATGAGGTTAGTTAGCTACACAATACAAAAAATTCGGTTCGATTCCGACAACTTTGAAACGTTGACCTTTGTGACCTTCAAAGGTCAAAGGTCAAAAAATCTGAAATTTGTTGGAAAACTTGTATTTCATGATGTATGTGATAATATAAGATCATGTACGGCATTTCACCCTATCAGGAAGCGAACAATGCAATAAAACCATCAAAAATCGACTTTTCTAAACTTCGTGACCTTGACCTTGTGGCGAAAATGAAAAATCGAGCTCCGTGGGGCTAGACACATGACATTGGCCTAACCAAATACCGAAACCCCTGTTAAGCCGAGGTCACACATCGGCGGATTTGTCGGCGACTACTGGCGACTGAAAAAATCGCCACCACCCGCCGACAATCGTAATGAAACCGTAATGGACGGTCGCCTGTAGTCGTGGTTATCCTCCCCAGGTCGCCTGCAGTCGGCAAGAGCCGCAAAGGGGCAAAATAATTTTTAAAATGTTTAAAAACGGCGCGCTCAGTCGCAATCGAAAAAAATCCGCCATGCTGTCGCGATGGAACCGCCATGCTGTCGTCGGTATCCGTAATAACACCGTAAAGCGGCCGCAACCCAGTCGCTCATAGTCTTCCGCAATCGCCCCAGCATCGCCCCACCAGCTAGCACGGCAGAGATGCGAATGCCATACGGCCTTCCTGCGGCATCTTCCAGACTACGGGCCGACACTGTTGCGGCTGCGTATCGACTACAGAAGAACTGCCACGTCTCCCCTGCGGCTATGGGAGACTGACGACGACAGCAGTAGGACTAGTGGCGGCCGAGTTACGGCCATTGGCGACACAGATACGACTGCCTGGCGACTGCATTACGACATACCACGATTCCATGGCAAGACAGGATGGTGTGAGGGTCTCCGTGGAGTGAGGTCCTGTGGTGCCGACAAGGATATGGCTTTATTGTTTGGACTTGGGACTTTTGGGAACTTTATTTTTGGGACTTTGGTCCTTTGGAAACTTTATTTTTGGGACTTTGGTCCTTTGGAAACTTTATTTATGGGACTTGGGACCAGTGGAAATAATTTGTTGGACTTTATTTCCATTCTCTCTCCCTGCAGAAAATTTTGATTATTACATTACAATGATACATCTTTATTAACTTTCTTATTGTACATCAAACATCTTTATGCTTCATGTCATACATCATTGAAATGAATAAAGTGAAATGTAAAATAGAGAAGTAAAGATTTAAAAAGTTGTGTGAATCGTCTCCAATCGCCGGCGGTCTTATTGCAGTCTTGCGGACGTCGGAGTAAACCGCCACCCGGCCCCAATGCAGTCGCCGCGATCCGCCATCGGTCGTAATCTAGCCGCCAGACTGTCGCCACGCTGCCGCCGTGCATCCGCAATGCAGTCGTCGTCGATCTTCGACAGTCGCCATCCCACTCGGGGCGTCGTCGCAATGCAGTCGCAATGTGGCCGCCTGCAGTCGCCATACTGCCGCCTGACCATATTTGACCGCCCGAAATCGCCAGTAGTCGCCGAAAAATCTTGATCGCCGGCAGTCGCCAGTAGTCGCCAAAATATCCGCCTATGTGTGACCTAGGCATTAGATTCCACCAACTCCCTCGGAGAAGATGTAGCTTTTTTTTTTTTCTTTTTTTTTCTATACTGAATCGAGGCTCGTGAAAGAGCTGACAACCGCGAGGGAAAGACAGCACAGGGGGACCACGAGGGAAAGACAAAGACAGCACATGGGGACCGCGAGGGCAAGACAAAGACAGCACATGGGGACCGCGAGGGAAAGACAGTACAGGGGGACCACGAGAGAAAGACAAAGACAGCACAGGGGGACCACGAGGGAAAGACAAAGGCAGCACAGGGGAACCACGAGGGAACGACCTCGATTGAACTCGATTGCTTGAACTCGATTACCCCCTAAAAAGACATCTTTTTCGGGCGTGGCTCCGCCCACAATTGGCGCAATACGCCCACTCTAGGCAGGACACAACTAGATCATGATATCAACCTCCCACCCAAGTTTCACCAAGATCGGATGATATCATCGGGTAGTTATGCTGCGAACAGACAGACACACAGACAGACACACACCCATGACGAATATAGTGGTCACTCTGTTTGACAACTTGTGAACCAATAATAAGTCACTGTAGCAAGGAAGGTACTGGAAAGATTGGAAGAGATAGAATGTCGGACAGGTACTTGTGTTTAAAAGAGATTCAAGGGAGGCATCTCCTCATTCCAGATCAGAAAGTGACAGGAAAGGTACACGATCATAAAATTATGGATGAAAAGGAAACACTTGGACAGATTTAATTACAGTCCGCATGGGCTAATATTGAAAGGGAGATCTTGTCTTGGGATTTTTAACTGGTTCGTATTGTAGCGTCAATGGCTCAACTAACGTCAAACATGTTGCGGCAGGTGGTTAAAATCCCGCGATGTACTTAAACGGTTTTAACCCTTGTAGAGACGTTCCAAGTTAATGGCGGGGACCAACACGTGCAAGATTCAAGGAAACGCACGAGCACCGTAGCTCTGGTAAAACCAACAGGCTTATTCCCGAACACAAACGAACCAGGGGAAGATTGACCCAATGAAGGAATATGACGGCAGATTGGGAGAGAATGCAATTAATAGTTATACGTAGTATACAATAGTATACAATCAGGTAAAATAAATTTAAGGAAATCTAAGGCGCCTCACTCCGGACTCCATCACAGATGGGGAAAGCGAACAAAAACCGGGTGGCTTATCTCTGTTGTGGTAACGGAGGATGGGGCAGTCTCGAACAGGCGTAAGACCAGGTTCCTTCGCAAGGTCATACACCAAAGCTCTCCTCAGAGTGTGCTCCACAAACTCTCTCTTCAGGCTCGACCAGAGTGCACACTAATTCTCATGAGACCCACGTGATTCTTCTGTGCATCTTAAGCTCCTCCCTCCAGGCACACTGCCAATTCTCCTCAAAGTACGATCCTTCCACGCACAGAAGGCTCCTCGCCTCACTCTCCTGAGCAACACCCCACCCACAAAGGCATCCACCTAGCTCCACTTCTGGAGGCGTCCGCAGCTCCGCCCCCTCTCCCCCTCACCTGGCAGAGCGCCGCCACGATGTGCATTGCTCTACCTTGCTCTTCTATTGTCACCTGGTGCTCCCAGTGGATTACAAGAGGTTTTATACACGTTTGACTAACCTTAAAGCAAACCCTTGCTATTTATTGCACGCACCACCCTCCGTATGGTGCACGTTCAAACAAGCCAATCCGTAAGCTGACGTGTTCCTGCTTATTACATTGAGATTGGCTAACTACTCGTACACGGGCCATACTACTCTATACAGCTCCATTTGTTTGAAGGTAATCTGTTCCCTCCACCATAAACGTAACAGTATTTTCTTGGACAAATACAAGCTTAGAGTAAGTACAGTAGGCCTCTAAGTTGGTACATTTTGATTTTCAGGATGTTTTAGAAAGGTGTGTACCATGTAGGAAGTTGTTGGATAAAACGAGAGGAAGTGGCATTGGGGATAAAGCTAGCAGATGGCACTGCAAATTGCCATAATAGGACCAGGTAATGTGTGTGTGTGTGTGTGTGTGTGTGTGTGTGTGGGGGGGGGGGGGGAGGTTTCAAACCCTAACAACTCTAGGCGCAATAACCAATTTGCTTCATTCCTTTGTATGGAACATGTCCATATACATATTACTGAATGTATGAGGGACGCTGTGTGAGGGAATCATCAAATGTTAAAAGCCCGTTTGCTTTTATGAGTGGGAGGAGTGTGAGAGTAAAGATGAGACAGCTTTGGTAGGGGGAGGGGCTTGAAGATTGTCGGTAGTGGGGGTAGGGGGGAGGGTGAGTGGGAGGGGGTAGGTTTTAAGGCTTAAGTGTGGTGAGGGGATCGATGCCTTAGGGTTGGGAAGGGAAGGGCGAGGCATTTTTTTGTCGAGTTGTCAGAATTGTGTGCGAGTTTACTCAGTAAAAATGTGTGTGTTGTTGGTTGTTATCTCCATCTGTGGGTTTCAGAAGGTGGAACCTTCGTGTGTGTACGTGGATGTACGTAGGATGCACAGTTGGCCACAGGTTTTGCAGGCCAACTTTGATATGTGGTTAGCCCAAGAGAGATCATAGCTGATAGTGAGACACAGGAGCTTGAGTGACTGAACTTCCATTGCATAATATGTTAATTTGTTATTCATATGGGTATAAATTTTGACCGCGATACATTCGGTCTCGTTACTTATATCCAATCTCAAACAAATTTGACAGGAGGACTAAGGGTCAAACAATGAAGGTTGTTGCAAATTAATTTGCTCCCCTCCCCAAGGGGGTTTTCTTCGCCAATGTGGTTGCGTTTTGAGGTGTATGTCTGTGTTACGATAGCTTTATCGTGATGTTTTTCAAGGACGCTTCTAATAACAAAACGAATTAATGATAATAGCATCTATCTATAATTCCAGTAATCTCTGTATGTCTGTATGTCTGTGACCGCTGTTTCTCGACAACCACGGGTCCGATATACTTGAAACTTGCCAGGTATATTGCTGGGGACCCGAGGATGTGCCTTTTCAAGGTTTCATATTAATCGGACAAGTAGTTACCGAGCTATGTCCAAAAAACGATTCAACCAATCAGAGAGCAGCGAGTTATCACGTGTGCCGAACGTGGCGAACAGACTCTGCCTCGGACGGCACATTTGAGAGCGTATTCATTTATTTCACGTTGGCAAACTATGTTGCCGCTATGTTGGCGTTAAACTATGTTTTAAAACTAATTAAAACTAATTTGCGATTCTTTCGCTTTCCTGCGCGTTTGTGCACGCTATGGCGATTTCTTTACCAAACTCCGCAAGCCGTTCGCTTTGGACCAAACCATTTCATGTAAATAGAGGGGGGGGGGGGATTGTCACCGTACTCGCAAGCCGTTCGCTTTGGACCAAACCATTACATGTAAATAGAGGGGGGGGATTGTCACCGTACTCGCAAGCCGTTCGCTTTGGACCAAACCATTTCATGTAAATAGAGGGGGGGATTGTCACCGTACTCGCAAGCCGTTCGCTTTGGCTTTGCGAATGGACCAAACCATTTCATGTAAATAGAGGGGGGGGATATAATTTTAGATATATATATAGTACGGGCATGCCCTAGTAATATTAATGTTATTACAAAGCAATATTAAAACTATTAATATCCCACCTTCTCCAAGGGGTGTTTCCTCCTTAGCCAAACATTGTGTTAACGTGTGTAAATAGCTTATCATGGTATTTTTGTGGGAACAATGACCCCAACAGGAAGTAAAAATATTATAAACCACAAACACATATGATTACCTTTTCAAACAGTCGCTAATACTGTTTAACACCAAACAGAAATATATTTGGAGGAATCCGGACATCAGCCTATGCTTAACACATTGACGAACACACCTGATCGAAGATCTACTGTAGTCTATATACCCCACAAAGGTTAATTACACGATCCTTCCTGCCTCTTCCGTGGAGTTCTTCCAAGGCGTTTTTGGTGGCATTTTTCCATTTACTTCTCATTACAAAACTAACAGGAAAGAGCAATCAGAGATTGCAAACCCTCGCCAGGATGTATTTTCAATGGTTTTTAAGCTATAGTGTTAAAACAAATATGGCGGCCGAACCACGTGACCGATGACGTCATCATTTTTTTTTTCTCCACTAATTTATTCCTAGATTATGCTTCTTGATCGGGTGAAGTTTTGTACTTGTCGAATTATGGCGTCATAATGGAGGCACCTATGACATCATCATTAACATATTTTATTCCCCATGGAGAGTTCTTTACAATGAGCAATGTCTCAATTTTTTCTATTCAGCGCTTTCAAAGATATAGAGGTGCAAATGTTTTCGGTTTTTCCAAGATGGCGGCCGAACCACGTGACCGATGACGTCATCATTATTATTTTTTTCTCCACCAATTTATGCCGACATGATGCTCAAGAAATTTCATCTTGATTGGATGAAGTTTTGTATGTGTCGAATTATGGCGTCATATTGGAGGCACCTATGACATCATCATTAACATATTTTATTCCACATGGAGAGTTCTTTACAATGAGCCATGTCTCAATTTTTTCTATTCAGCACTTTCAGAGATATAGAGGTGCAAATGTTTTCGGTTTTTCCAAGATGGTGGCCGAACCACGTGACCGATGACGTCATCAATATTATTTTTTTCTCCACCAATTTATGCCGACACGATGCTCAAGAAATTTCATCTTGATTGGATGAAGTTTTGTACGTGTCGAATTATGGCGTCATATTGGAGGCACCTATGACATCATCATTAACATAGGTTATTCCACATGGAAAGTTCTTTACAATGAGCCATGTCTCAATTTTTTCTATTCAGCGCTTTTGGAGATATAGAGGTGCAAAGCTTTTCGGTTTTTCCAAGATGGCGGCCGAACCACGTGACTTATGACGTCATACCTGCCATTCAAAAATTATACAGGTGGAGTTGCACCTATGGTGAAAATTTTCTGTCAGTCGGACCAACGGTTACAGAGAAAATCATATTTATTATGTGCGGACAAACAAACAGACAGACAAACAGACCGACAAAAGGACTCAAATGCAATACCCTCTCCTCAGGAGGGTAATAACAACACTTATGACATAGTGGCGCCTGTAGTGAACACCACAGGGCGACATGGATTACCAAACGAGCTTTAACACTAAGGCGTTCAATCCAATGACGACGGTATTCTTTACACGCGAGGGAAAGGAGGATGACGAACTTACCTGGACGGCTCCCAACCGACGTTTGGATAATCAATTAATTCAAACCGACACGGAATTAAAATGTACAAAAATACCGGCTTTATTGAAGAATGCCGGTAACAAAGAATGGACAATGAAAAATTATGATTCCTAACCGGGACATCCCCATACAGGCTCCAATACAGACGAAGGGAAAAATAACTGTGAAAATAAATGCGTTAGTTTTGTGGGCACTTAGCTCCGAGCGGCTCTTGAACGTCCTCAGGAATCATCCAGGTCCCCACGTCCTTGCGTGGGAACCACAGGCTGCACTGCCGCAAGCGGGAACTTGGCCTCCTGTGCAATCTCTCGCCACCGAGTGCCAAGTCAGCAGGCCACGCCCTTCCACTCGCCCCCGCTCGTCAATGAATTCCCTTCGCGCAGGAGCGCTATGAATTCCGACCACTCACCGTGAACTCCCGAAGCAGAGCGAGATATCAAATTGTGACTGTTCACCACCAAAGCCAGAAGCGAGGAAATCAAAAGGGATAGCCAAGAGCGATATAAAATTGTGGTGTCTCACTGAATGTCCCTCGCTCAAGTGGACAACATGTCGGAGACACAATCCTTTGTACTCAAGGCTCTGACGTCATCCCACGACGTCTCCGTCCCGCTCCTATCAGCGAGTGCCATCTTAGCAGTCCTTGCTTGAACCAAATTCCGGACCAATCACTGCTCTTCGGGACGTGGCCTTACGGCCCTGCCTGTGCTTGTGTCTGTGTGCTCACCTGGTCGGTGTGATCAGCGGTAGTGCTCAATGTCCTGTTTCCGGTCGCTTTTTATTTAGTGTTGTAAATGCGCGATTTCTTGGCTTTGTGTGTGAGCTGCTGATGTCATAAGGAACAGAGGAAAAATAACAGAGGCCATTACAAACAGGGGATTAATTACCCATATTCCCTAACTAATTAACATACCCCTACCCATCGTGATGGGAACGAAGATACATTCTTCCATGACACACAGTCCACCGGATCCCTACTTATGATACATGAGGTTTCTTCTTCTTCACGACAGTCGGAGCACACTACCTGTACAATTTTACCTGGACTGAGGTAATCACTGCCTACCCCCTACAAACGTAACAATAGCATAATATTAATGATATTACGAAACAATATCTCCACTCCTCAAGGGGTTTTGTGACGTGCGATAGTGCCCCCATACCTCCGGACACCCTCACGTAAGTACTAAGTAAATGTTATGATCGGGAATTTAGAATGGTGAGGCATGGTCTGATCTTTTCAATCACCTGATGTAACACTAGATGTTATTCATAGAATGGTTACCCTGCGCAGCCCTCATGATTCAACCCGCTGCGCAACTTGATGCGACCCAACTCTTCTGTTTCTTAAGGCTTTCTTCTTTGATCCAATATGGCTGCCAGACCACGTGACTGATGACATCAATTTATATTCTCCAATATAATTGTTGCATAAATCACACTCAATACATTTCAAACTGATCAGAGGAAGCGTTGTACTTGTATTATATACAGTGCATTTTCTGGCATTTCCCATGCCTCGTGTGGTGTGGTGGCACCCACGAACTCTTATCTATAGGTAACAGTAGGTACTGCCTGGTTTGGTTGTTTGAGCGGCCAGATTGTGCATCGTGGCGATCAGGTGTTCCACTGTGCGGTGCTCGATATGTTTGCGTCTTTAGGCCATTCCATTGGAGCTCTGGCACCACCTCGTGGGACTCCTTGTGCCCATAGAAAGATGAACGCCAATCTGAGGATGCACTCTCCAAGGCGCACTGCATCAGAGGCACCGTAGCACTCCCATAGAGGTGATGCAACCAGCAGCCACGTGCTGCACACGAATGAATAAATGAACAATCGGACAAGAACAGCAATCAGTAGAGAGCATACCTCCACCTGGTGAACAGTTTATGTTTTGTATCCCACTGATAGGCCGGATCTGGATTCGGACCTGAACCAAAATAAAATCAGCTTGTTCTTGTAACCTAACCAACTCGTCCACCAAGTTTATTCATAACTCGTCCATAACTTTTTTTAAATATCATGTTGTATATCGCTTTTCACCCGATCTCTCAATGGTGAAGAATCACTTAAAAATTAAATAATGCTTGTATCCGAATCCATATTCAGATCTTCACCAAAATCGAATCGAATCGTCCTTTTCAGACACACAACCTGTCAACCAAGTTTCGTCCAAATCCGTCCCCAACTTTTTGAGATATCCTGCTATGTATCGTTTTTATCCCCATCACTCAATGGTGAATAATCACATAAAAATTAAATAATTCTCGTATCCGCATCCATATTCGGATGATCACCAAAATTGAATCGATTATTCCTTGTCACACACACAACCTGTCAACCAAGTTTCTTCCAAATCCATCCATAACTTTTTGAGATATCCTGCTATGTATCGGTTTTATCCCCATCAAAAAAAACAAAAACAAAAAACTCAATGGTGAAGAATCACTTAAAAAATAAAAAAATGCTCGTATCTGAATCCATATTCAGATCTTCACCAAAATCGAATCTCTTTGTCCTTGTCAGACACCCAACCTGTCCAACAAGTTTTGTCCAAATCCATCCATAACGTTTTGAGATATCCTGCTATGTATCGTGTTTGGCCCGATCTCCCATTGGTGAAGAATCACTTTAAAAATTCCAGTAGCCGGATCCGAATCCGGATCTTCACCAAATTCTAATAATTTCGTCCTTGTCACATACGCTACATCTCTGGCAAATTTAGTCCTAATCTGTCTGCAACTTTTTGAGATATTTTGTTCACAGACAAACAGACAGGGGTGAAAACATAACCTCCATCCACCTTTGTGGCGGAGGTAATAAACGCAAACGATGCTTAATTGTCTCATTTCATCCTTTTTATATTTCGTCCTAATTACTCATGCATATGTACATACAGCAGCCCAAATCCTATTTGCTGTGCTTTAGAACTACTAGGACGTGCCCGTACGTGGGTGCCCGTTCCTTGCCAAAAAAAAAAAAAAAAATGTCTTCGCCCATGCATGCATGGGCGTGCCCATGGGCCCATGGGCGTGCCCGTAAGTGCGTGATGTGACCGTACAATGAATGTATCGTCCCGACGCCGCAGCTCGGATGGCGCTGCAGTTAATCGGGCCTGTATCGGCAGAGTTATTATAAACGTGTACTACAATCGATCGTACCTTACAACAATCAACACAGATTGCAACGTCAAATAAATGAATACGCTCTCAAATGTGCCGTCCGAGGCAGCGTCTGCTCGCCACGTTCAGCATCAGTGCGTCGTCACTATGACTATCCGTAAGTCCGGAAGTGACGTCCTCATTTGACTGTCCGGAAGGTCGCATATCGCAGTTACGATGAATCGCAAATTAGTTTTAATTAGTTTTAAAACATAGTTTAACGCCAACATAGTTTGCCAACGTGAAATAAATGAATACGCTCTCAAATGTGCCGTCCGAGGCAGAGTCTGTTCGCCACGTTCGGCACACGTGATAGCTCGCTGCTCTCTGATTGGTTGAATCGTTTTTTGGACATAGCTCGGTAACTACTTCTCCGATTAATATGAAACCTTGAAAAGGCACATCCTCAGGTCCCCAGCAATATATCTGGCAAGTTTCAAGTATATCGGACCCGTGGTTGTCGAGAAACAGCGGTCACAGACACACAGACATACACACAGACATACAGAGATTACTGGAATTATAGATAGACTAGGACGTGCCCGTACGTGGGTGCCCGTACGTGCGTGCAAAAAAGCATGCGTGCAAACAACAACAACAAAAAAAAACTTTGAAACCACGTGGCAGTAACGACCACAGAACCCCCCCCCCCCTCTATTTACATGAAATGGTTTGGTCCATTCGCAACGACCACAGAACCCCCCCCTCTATTTACATGAAATGGTTTGGTCCAAAGCGAACGGCTTGCGGAGTTTGGTAAAGAAATCGCCATAGCTCGGTAACTACTTCTCCGATTAATATGAAACATTGAAAAGGCACATCCTCGGGTCCCCAGCAATATACCTGGCAAGTTTCAAGTATATCGGACCGGTAGTTGTCGAGAAACAGCGGTCACAGACAAACACACACACACACACACACACACACACACACACACACAGACACACACACACACAGAGATTACTGGAATTATAGATAGATAGATAGATATAGTGACTGACAAGATGGCCTCGAGATGCGCACCTTCGTAGGGTGATTCATCAATGTGTGTGCCGTCCCTTGGATGGATATAATAAACTGGGTGTGTCGTCTGCCAGCATTAATTGGTAGACAAATAATTAGATACCATGGTGTCCCCGAAGAGGCGGCGAGCCATCACCGGAACCATGAAGATCGCTAACTACTGCTGGGAGAGGGATGGCAAACCCCCAAACATGACCCGAGGCTACAATCCGCTTTGGCAGAACCAACGCTCTGTAACATAGCATTTTGAACATAGCATTTCTGGTAGTCGATCGGATCGGTTGTCCTGGTACATCGGATCGGATCGGATCGGAGAACTATAACAGAGGACCCACTGGGGGAAAAAAAAGTATGGACATGCACTCAGGAGCAACCAATCGTACTCCAGTTCACTATTTCCGGAATTTGACGACACTTCCAGTTGGTTGGATGACTTTGAGATCCGGCTGAAAATTCTGCTGTTGGGCTTGAGATAGACGAAGATGCGGAGGGAGAGACGGTGGTTTCTCCGGTTGTCCGGAAGGCTTCAACTACTGTATGCCATCCAGTCGAATGGGTCTGATGTGTGGCATGGACTTCCGCTGCCAGTGGTTAAGAGCGACATTGCTGCCTATTTTCGGAAACAGGAGGACCAGTATTGTATTTAGAAACCCTTTGGCTTCTGCGGGAAACCGTGAACGGTGTTGCACTCCCTTTTACCGGAAGTTGACAAAACGTCGTGTGCAGCCATCATGCATGTGTGACAGTGTGGGTGGGGGGAAACCCTCTGGTAGTGGGGGGTAACCCTCTGCCTTCAGACTGACCCTCTGGTAGTCGACGGGCTATTTGGGGATTGCTCCTCATCTTTGTATAGGATGCAGGATGTGTCTGCAGTGGACAGGGAATATTTACTGTCACATCCTAGAGAATGGGGGAGAAGGACATTTATACATTTACACCTGAGGAGTTCTCTTTTGAACTTGGATTACAAGATCAGGGCAGCCCTGATCTTAAAGGTTGTGCGGGAGGAAGCCAACGGTGTTTAGCATGAGCATCCGGGGTGCGGTATCAAGGTCAGGCAAGCTTCGGATCTCTTGATTTGTGCTAGAGATGCCCTGTATCTAACAAGCAGCAGAAAGGCAGATCTAGCACTCCTGAGTTTGGATTTGGAGAAGGCTTTTGATACCGTCTCACAGGAGTATTTACGTGAGGTGTTGCGGGCACTGTTGTTTGTTCCGGCTGTAAATGGAGTCTCGGCTGCATCATTTTCTGGTCCGTGGGTGTGCCGCTGATGCAATGCCCCCCCTGTTACCAGTAAGCTGGTACTCCTTTTGCCGACCTCGGTAGGATGACAAGCTGAGTCGACCCGCCGAGTGTAAATTCAACGGCACGACAGGGGCTTGAACTCAAGACCACTCAAGACCACTCAAGACCCCAGGATCTTAAGCCAACCACCTTAACCGTTAAGCCAACACCAGGCTTGGACTTAATATTGAAAGATGGAATGGACAACAAGGTTGCCCTTTGTCTCCATTACTCTGGGTTCTGGCAACTACTCCTCTGATCTTTTTTTTTCTTTTTTTTCTTTTCTTTTTTTTGTATACTGAATCGAGGCTCGTGAAAGAGCTAACATTTACTTCACAAACAAATCGACCAGACAAACAAAATACACAAAAAGAGGGAGCGGAAGACAAGATGGGGAGAAAAGGGGAAGCACACAAACACAACATCCGAGAGCAGGGAGATGTGTGGAAGGGAGAGGGCCCGGGGGGAGGAGGCATGGGAAGGGGGGGGGGGGGGGAGGGAGAAGTATAAAGCACAAGGACACCAAGGACTTCCAGGACAGAAGTTGGTATTTCAAAAAGGGGAATTGGGGTGAAATTAGCGGGGGTAGAAAAGATCAAGGTTTTGGATGGGGGAAGATAAGAGATGGTGGTGAACAGCTGTTTTAAAGACTTGGAGGGTGGAGTGGGATTGAAGAGAGTGAGGGAGTTTGTTCCAGAGGCGGGAGAAAAGAGGAATGAAGGAGTGAAGGTGAGCAGAGAGTCTTGATTTTGGCAGTTTAACCAAAAGAGGGTTGCAGGCAGATCTTGTGCGACCTGTAGGAATATTTGTGGGACAGAGCCCAGAGAGAGCTGGGGGGGCAAGGCCAGAGAGGAGTCGGTAGAAGACGGAAAGACCACCAACCTGCCTGCGGTGAGTGAGTGAGAGGCCCTTGGAGTTAGCTTCATCGCGGGAGATTCCAATGATCCTGAATGCTTTGGTTTCAACAGCGCGAAGGCGAGCTAGGTGTGAGGCAGGAGCACCAGCCCAGAGGGGAGAGCAGTATTCCATTGAGCTGCGGATGAAAGCCTTGTATGTGAGGAGCTCAGGTGTGCCAAGGAAGGACTTCGCACGACGGAGGATGCCCAGTCGGCGACTGGCTTTGGAGGCCAGATTTGAAATGTGGTTTTTCCAGGAAAAATCATGGCAGATAGTGAGACCCAAAAGCTTGAGTGACAGAACTTCTTGGAGAGGATTTTTCAGAAAGTGGATGGGAGGGTTGTCCAGTCGGTCTTTTCGGAGAGACATCGTAAGAGTGTGAGATTTGTCAGGATTGAAAGACATGTTCCACTTGTTTGCCCAGTCTGTGATTTTGTCAAGGTCTGCAGAGAGTGAGGAGGCTGCAGACTGCCGATTTGAGGGATGAAGAATGGAGCGACAGAGAGTAGAGTCGTCAGACAGATCTATGCACTTGATGACAGAGTGGAAGGTTTTAGGATTCTGGAGACGGTGAGTACATGGATGATCTTGTTATTTTTGCTGGAGGTCGGTCTCCTCCTTATCCTTATGGTCTGTTGAAGGAAGTTGGCATCACACATAGGAAAATGCTCCATTTGTCTGTCTGTCTGATGAATTTTGGACGCCAATACATTCTGTCGTTACTTATCTAATCTCAACCAAACTTGACAGGATGACGAAGGGTTACAATGAAGGTTGTAGCACATTCATTTGCCCCCCTCCCCAAGGGGGTTTTCTGCCCCTGAGTTTTCCCACCATTGCCGTCAATGGCGTTGCGTGTTGAGGTGCATATCAATGTTAAATTAGCTTTATCGTGGCGTATTTCCAAAGAAGATTTATCGTGGCGTTTTTCCAAAGACACTTTTAATAACAAAATTAATGATAATTGCATATTGTTAATGTTATTACATAACAATATTAATACTAATAATGTCCCACTTCCCCAAGGCGTTTTTCCTGCAGTGATAACGTGTATAAATAGCTTATATTTTTAATGGCGTTTCTGTGGGAGCAACGGCTTCCACAGGAAGTAAAAATATTATAAACCACAAACACGTATGATTTGCTTTTTAAACAGTCGCTAATGCTCTTTATAACACTAAATGAAGAAATTTGGAGGAATCCCGACATCTGTGAAGTTAGGTTTACTTCCAGAACTGAGCGAAGATCTACTGTACTCTATATAACCCACAAATCTTGGGTTAAAACATGGCCCTTTCTGCCGCCTCAGTGGCATTTTTCGTAGTGAACTTTTGAAACTCGATCCTGCTGTTTCATACGAAACTGAAAGGGAGAAGCTCGGGTTGTGCTCCTTTACCAAGCAACGAGCTAGCGCTTGCCAAGCCAGCCATTCCTTAACGGTTTTGAATGGAGTGCTTGCTCAAATGCTTAAACCACTTGGTGATCTATCCACAAGAAACTTGGTAAATGAACACACACCCAATGTTCTTGAGACCCGGCCATACAGTCACGTGAAAAAATAAGTACACCCCATGTAAAGTTTTGACTTTTTAAAACATATTTCAACACACAGCTATTTGATCTTCATTTCAACAATATTGATAGATAAATGTGATAAAATATAACAAATATCATGAAACATTTACATTTTGTAGCCCATTGTATAATTTAAACATAAATGCAAATTTCGCATGTGGAAAAAGTAAGTACACCCCTACATTTATCACTACTTCAAATACCTAAAATTAGAATCAGGTGCACCAGCTCAGGTGCAAATGATTAGAACATCGTGATAGAGGATCTTGGAGAAACCTGTCTTATTTAAACCTCAGACATTTCGTTTGGTTTGCTCTTTGTTGTTGAAGTGTGCGTCGTCACCATGCCTAGATCAAAAGAACTCTCTGCGGCCTTCAGAAAGAAGGTTATAGATGCCTACGAGTCTGGGAAGGGATTTTAAAAAGATCTCCAAACAATTTGAAATCAATCATTCGACTGTCCGGAAGATCATCTACAAGTGGAGAAGATTCCAAACAACTGCCAACTTGTTCAGGCCAGGCCGCCCCAGCAAGTTCAGCCCGAGAGCAGACCGCAAGATGCTGAAAGAAGTCTCTAAGAACCCCAGAATGTCATCACGGGACCTACAGGTAGCTCTTGCCACTGTTGATGTCAAAGTGCACGAGTCTACCATTAGAAAGAGGCTGCACAAATTTGATCTCCATGGGAGGTGTGCCAGGAGGAAACCTTTGCTGTCCAGAAAGAACATCAGGGCAAGACTAAAGTTTGCCAATGAACACCGAGGCAAAGACCAGCACTTTTGGAACAATGTGCTCTGGACAGATGAGTCAAAGGTATATTTGGCCACAGTACCTGAAGACATGTTTGGTGAAAACCAAAGACAGCATTTGACCACAAGAACCTGATACCAACTGTAAAGCATGGTGGTGGAAATATTATGGTTTGGGGCAGCTTTGCTGCATCAGGGCCTGGGCAGCTCACCATCATATAATGCACTATGAATTCTTCATTGTACCAGAGGGTGCTTGAGGATAATGTGAGGCCATCTGTCGGAAAGTTGAAGCTCAACCGAGGGTGGACGTTGCAACATGACAATGACCCTAAACATACCAGTAAATCCACCAAGGAATGGTTGAAAAGAAAGAAATGGGGGGTTCTGGAATGGCCAAGTCAAAGCCCGGATCTAAATCCCATCGAGATGTTGTGGGAGGATTTGAAACAAGCTGTGCATGCAAGAAACCCCTCAAACATCGCACAGCTGAAAGAATTCTGCTTGGAGGAGTGGGCAAAAATTTCTCCCAGTCGATGTTAGAGAATGGTAGACAGTTATAAGAAACGCCTACTTGAGGTTATTTCTGCCAAAGGGGGCAATACCACCTATTAGAGCCAAGGGTGTACTTGCTTTTTCCACATGCGAAATTTGCATTTATGTTTATTTAAATTATACAATGGACTACAAAATGTAAATGTTTCATGATATGTGTTATATTATATCTCCTTTATCTATCAATATTGTTGAAATGAAGATCAAATAGCTGTATGTTGAAAAAGTCAAAACTTTACATGGGATGTACCTACTTTTTCACGTGACTGTAGATCGACTGTAATCTATATACCCCAAAGAAGAATGACCCTTCCTGCGGGTGTACTAGTAATTAGAAATATGACAAACGAGAGGTGTTCGCCAATTTTGTCATCCATTTCACTTCCCTCCATGCCAGGAAATCTCAGCGACTTGGCCATGGCTGCACGTTAATGGATTGCTTCCTTCACGATTTGCATGTGTGTTGCTTGGGCAACACTGTGATGTATCCATATAGGGGAGCCAAAGTCCCAGAATCTGTTACTCATTATATGTCTTGATGCATATTTGCTCAGAGGGCATCGGGTGTTATCCCTGCAAGATGGCTTATTCGCCTGAAATTGAGTATTCCTCTGACATGAGATGTCATCACACTTGGGGTGTGTAGGTCAGTTGCTTTTCCTCAGAAGGTGTTTTTTTTTGGAAGATCCTGCGTGCGACAAAAAATGTCCCTGTGGAAGTGCAGATGTCTGGCAATGTTTGAGGAGGACGAATGCGACCCTGCTCTCTTCATCGCCATTTTCTGGAGTGAAATTGCCATGTGTCTTAGATTCCTGGCAATAACTTCATTCATTGGTTCCGAAGAGGGCATAGTTATGGAAATGGTGAATGCAAATGTACTCTTAATTATATTATAGCTGTTTGTTTTCCTGAGTGGTGGTGTAATGAACAGGTTGCGGATACAGGCAAATCCTCCATCTTTGTGCTTTACTTGATGTAAACAATGCTTTAATTTCTCGTTTTTTGGATAATTTTCGTTGTTATCATTTTATTTCTGCCATGGGTTATTTAGAGTTACAAGAATATAAGACACTTCGCTTCGCAGACGGAAATACCAATCTTTGCTGCGAAGGCTAATCTATGGGGGAAGAAGAAGAAAAAAAAAAAGGATTCCTGGGAGATCCTACAGGGATCATGCTATAGGGGTGCAGGGATAACCAACCTTGTTGCCATTTGTGTTGCCATTTGCAGTTTTGACACACGTGTCCATAAACCCATAAAAAAAAATTGGATCACAAACACTCCCGGGATTACCCGAATCCACCGTAGTTGGATTTATTGAAATCCGTTAATCCGTTCTCAAGTTATAACACGACAAACAAACAAACAGACAGACACGGCTCCTTTTATAATATAGTTTTCAGTGTATTTTTTCTTGTCATTTGCTTCCTTTTCTGGCATATATTGCATTATTATTGTCTTATGAAATTTTAATAAAACAATGTCTAGCCTCAGCCAACTCTCTCCACTCTCCAACCTCCCCCACCTTACCGGTATCCCTCTTCACCCAATCCTCCCATCTCAACCATGGTCATCCTCTTTTCCTCCTACCTTGTTCCCTCAACCTATCCGCTCTCTTTGACATTCTCTCTGCCCCCCCCCTCTGCACCAAATGTCCAGCCCATCTCACCCGGCATTTCACCAATCTCCCCGTCAAGCTCATCTCCACACCAACCGCCTCCCTCTGTTCATCCATTCTCCTTCTATCCACCCTCTTCACTCCCACAATCCTCCTGACCCAAATGTTCTCGCAAACCTGCAGCCTCTGTTGTTATCTCTGTCTGTGCCACCTTCTCCAGACCGTAAAGGTAGGCCGGGGTTACACAAGACATCAGAACCTTTCCTTTCAATCTCCTTGAAATCTTTCTGTCTGCCATTACTCCCTCTACTCTCCTCCATGCATTCACTCCACCCGAATCCTCTTCCATACTTCTGCCTCTGACTTACGTACCATCCATGGTCACTGTTCCACACAGATACTCAAACCTATTTCCTTGTCTGATCTTCTTCCACTCTAACCTGATATTCATTTATTTTCTCTGCTGCACGACCCACATCACCTCAGTCTTCTCCATACTCATTTTCAGCCCATGTTTCTCAAATGCCTCCTTCCACTCCCCCAGTACTTCCTGCCTCTCCCATGCACTCGCCACCACAATAACCGGTTCGTCCTCATACAATATCGTCCCCAGAATATATTTCATGTTTACCTGCCTGCTTACCAGCTCCATCACCATGATAACCAGGAGTGGGCTGCGAGTGCTTCTCTGCCTCAAACTGATGTCCACATCAAACTCCTCCAACATCCCAGGATCAAGCAAAACTCTCCCCTTCGTTCCCTTGTGCATCCCTTCCACCAACCTCACTTTTGCTTCCGTTTACTCCCATCCATCTCGGTGTTGCCATCACCATCTCTCCCGGGACAGCTTGTGTCATAGGCCTTCTCCAGATCCACAAATCCCAATGCCATTTCCCCTTGCACCTCCAACCTCTTCTCCACCAGTTGTCTAAGCACGAACATCCCATCCGTAGTTTCCCTACTCTTTCCAAACCCCTGATGCTCTTCTCTGATCTCCATCTCCACATTCTTCCTTACCCTCCAGTCCAGTATCCCTGGGCCTCCAACACCTTCATGACATGACTAAGGAGCATAATGCCCCGATACTTCTGTGCATCTTGAACATTCCCATTCCCCTTCCATATCAGCACAATTAACCCTGTCATCCAATCCTCCAGAATTGAACCCTCTTATACATACATTCAAGAACCTCTTAAGCCTCTCATATGTGCATTCAACATTTTTACAGCGTAGCCCATAGAGCAAACCAGTGTTCGTATTTATGTATGTACGTACGTATGTATGTATGTATGTATGTATGTATGTATGTATGTCCCCTCAAACGTATACCAATCAGAGCTGAGGATCTGGTCACATGACAGTGTGATGTGATTACGACTGATGTCATTACGGCGGTACGGCGGCTGACTCTCCACACATCGCCATTTTGATTTATATGCCGTTCATGCCGAACATATCGTCGAACCTGTCATATATCACAATCGCCATGCTCTACCTTTACCTTTTTCATTCAGTGTGAAACATAAACAAACGATTGTTAAAATGACCATCAAATATCGAAAGCATCGGCGTTACGTCTCTTCCAACGACACAGTACTTACAGGCTTGGCAGCAAGGTTAATGTTATTTACCCAACCCTTGTGGGGTATATAGATTACAGTAGATCTTCGCTCAGTTCTGTAAGTCAAACGTACCTCATGGATGTCTGGATTCCTCCAAGTTATTTTGTTCAATGCTATAAACAGCATTAGCGACTGTTTAAAAAGCTAATCATGTGTGTTTGTGGTTTATAATATTTTACAAGCCCGGCTACGCCGCTGTTAGACTTTTGGTCTTGTTTTTCTACAACCTTTAAAATCTTTATTTTATTTCACCTGATTTCACTGTACAACACAAAATCGCCTTATTGGCACTTTCAAAAACCTTCCATTTAGCAGTACTTGGATAAAACATTGCGGTATTTTCCATAATCTCGACCAATCAAATTTGCCGCTTCCAGTCTCCACCCATGGTCTTTTTCTCAGGGCGGTGTGGGGTAAGGTCCCTTGTTTGTACATACTAGTACACCCACAGACTCCAGGAGGGGCAGGAAGGGTCAAATCCTCTTTGGGGTATATAGATTACAGTCCATCTATGGTCGGATCTCAAGAACATTGGGTGTGTGTTCATTTACCAAGTTTCTTCTGGAGAGATCGCCAAGTGGTTTAAGCATTCGAGCAAGCACTCCATTCAAAACCATTAAGGAACGGCTGGCTTGGCAAGCGCTAGCTAGCTGCTTGGTAAATGAGCACAACCTGGGCTTCCTTCCTTTGAGTTTCATGTTAAACAGAAGGAGCGAGTTTCAAAAGTTCGCAACGAAAAATGTCACGTTCGCGCCAGAAAGGCCATGTTATAAACCCAACATTTGTGGGGTACATATAACATAGAGTACCGTATATTTTCGCTCAGTTCTGTCAGTAAACCTTACTTCACGGATGTCGGGATTCCTCCAAATTTCTTCTTTTAGTGTTATAAAGAGCATTAGCGACTGTTTAAAAAGCTCGGCATACGTGTTTGTGGTTTATAATATTTTTTACTTCCTGCCGCAGCCGTTGCTCCCACAGAAACACGATTATAACTATAAGTTATTTATACACGTTATCACTGCAGGAAGAACGTCTTGGGGGAAGTGGGACATTATTAGTATAATATTGTTTTGTAATAACATTAACAATATACGATGCGATTATTAGTATAATATTGTTTTGTAAAAACATTAACAATATGCGATTTTGATTAATTTTGTTATTAAAAGCGTCTTTGGAAAAACGCCACGATAAATCTTCTTCTTTGGAAAAACGCCACGATAAACCTAATTTAGCATTGATATACACCTCAACATGTAACCTCATTTACGGCAATGGTGGGGAAAACCCGCTCGGGGGAGAAAAACCCCTTGTGGAGGGGGGCGCAAATGATTGCGCTACAACCTACATTGTGTAACCCTTAGTCATCCTGTCAAGTTTGGTTGAGATTGGATAAGTAACGACGGTCAAAAAAATTGGGGTCAAAAATTCATCAGACAGACAGACAGTCAGGCAACAAATGGTGTATTTAGTATGATGGTGTAGCATGGTGCTACGCACGCAACTTGTTTGCCAAAGAAGGTAAGCCACAACCCGTAGGGTCAAAAGAGTCTTTATTGTAAAGCTCAAACTGTAGCACTGACTCGCTCGGGGCTGAGAGCCCCGTGTATATCCCGAGGCCACGCCTACCCCTCGGGCGTGGCCGACACCCTCTTGGTGCGCGGAATGATGTCACCGCACCAGCGAGCCATCGTGTCTGCCACACGCACCCCCCCAGAATTCCCACGCACCTAAAGGGTCAGTTTGCGGGGCAAACGGATGACCCGGCCGAAGCGCCCTCTGGCGGCTGGCGGCATCTGGGATGCCGGGATGCCGTCTGGGATGCCGCTGGCGGCATCTGGGATGGGTGCAGGCCAGGGTGGTGGCGTGCCGGCGGGGCTGGGGGGTGCCGGGGGTCCGCCCGCCGGGGAGCGGCCCCGACGCGGGGCGGCCCCGACGCGGGGGCCGAGCCACTGGCGGGGGGTGGTCCACGTCGAGGTGGGCCGGCTTGAGGCGGTCCACGGAAACGCGGTCAGGAGTACCGCCGATGTCCAGGGTGAAGTGTTTCGCCCCGGTCTCCAGCACGCGGAAGGGCCCGTCGTACGGGGGCCACAGCGGTGTCCAGTGGGCGTCGTGGCGGACGAACACGTACTCCGCCGTGCGAAGCTCCGGGGCGACGTGCGTTGGCGGGCACCCGTGGTGCGCCGTCGGCACCGGGGCGAACCTCTGGACCATGGTGTCGTGGAGTCGGGGAGGAACTCGCCCGGCACCCGCAGCGGTTGTCCGAAGACCAACTCCGCCGCGGATGCGCGCAGGTCGTCCTTGGGCGCCGTCCTGAGGCCCAGCAGGACCCAGGGGAGCCTGTCGACCCAGCCGCCGTCGTGGCGGGTGGCCCAGAGCGCTGCCTTTAAGGAGCGATGGAAGCGCTCGCACAGGCCGTTGGCCTGGGGGTGGTAGGCCGTGGTGTGGTGCAGCTGGATGCCGAGCCCCCGCACGACCGCCCCCCAGAGCTCCGACGTGAACTGGGGGCCGCGGTCGGACGAGATGTCCGAGGGGGCACCGAACCGGGCAACCCCGGTGGCGATGAACGCCTGCACGACGTCCGCCGCCGTCGTCGCCGCCAAAGGCACGGCCTCCAGCCACCGGGTGGTGCGGTCCACCATGGTGAGGACGTGGGTGAAACCTCGCGAGGAGGGCAGAGGTCCCACCAAGTCCACGTGAACGTAGTCGAACTGACGTTCGGGCACAGTAAACGGGGCCAACGGGGCCTGGGTGTGGCGGTGGACCTTCGCGTGCTGGCACGCGAGGCACGTCCTGGTCCAATTGCAGACGGTCTTCCGGAGGCCATGCCAGACGAACTTGTCGGCGACCAGCCTCTGGGAGGCCTTCGTGCCCGGGTGGGACAGGCTGTGGATGGCGTCAAAAACCCGGCGCTGCCAGCCCGCGGGCACGATGGGGCGAGGCCGGCCGAGGGAGACGTCGCACAAGAGGGCCGTGCCCGCGCCGTCGAACGGCACCTCGGTGACGCGGAGGCCCGTGACGGCGGTCCGCAAGGCCTGGACGTCGGGGTCGGCGGTCTGGTCCGCCGCCATCCGGGCATAGTCGATCCCGAGGTGGACCGCGTGGGCGACGGACCGGGAAAGGCAATCCGTCACCGGGTTGTCCTTCCCCGCGACGTGCCGGATGTCCGTCGTGTACTCGGACACGGCTGAGAGGTGACGCTGCTGCCGGACCGACCACGGCTCGGTGACCTTGGCCATCGCGAAGACCAGGGGCTTGTGGTCGACGAAGGCCGTGAACGAACGGCCCTCGAGCAGATGGCGGAAATGCCGGACCGCCAGGTGAAGACCGAGGAGCTCGCGGTCGAAGGTACTGTACAGCCGTTCGTGCAGGCGGAGCTGCCGGCTAAAAAACACCAGCGGCTGCCAAGCTCCCTTCACCCATTGCTCGTGCACCACGTAGTCCGACGCATCGGTGGTGAGGGCGATCGGTGCATCGGGCGCCGGGTGGGCGAGCATGGTGGCGTTAGCCAAGGCGAGCTTCGCGTCCGCGAACGCCGCGTCCATCGGCTCGGTCCAAGCAACTTCACCTTTGCCCGGCTTCCCCTGGAGGGCCTCGTGCAGGGGGCGCAGGAGCTGGGCGATGCGGGGCAGGAACCGGTGATAAAGGTTCACCATGCCCAGGAACTCCTGGAGCCCCTTGATCGTGCGGGGGCGTGGAAACCCCCTGACCGCCTCCACCTTGGCCGGCAAGGGTATGGCCCCGTGCCTGGTGACGCGGTGCCCCAAAAAGTCGATTTCGGCGACGCCGAACCGGCACTTGGCGGGGTTGATGATCAGGCCATGCTGGCCCAGGCATTCGAAGAGCATGCAGAGATGGCGGGGGTGCTCCTCACGGGACGCGCTTGCAACGAGGATGTCGTCCATGTAGACGTAAACGAAATCCAAGTCGCGCAAGACGCTGTCCATCAGCCGCTGGAACGCCTGAGCCGCATTCTTCAACCCGAAGGGCATCCACAGAAACTCGAAGAGGCCGAATGGTGTAATGATGGCCATCTTCCGTATGTCCTCCGGCCTGACGGGGACCTGGTGGTAGCCGCGGATGAGGTCCACCTTGGAAAAGAGGGACATTTTCGCCAACCGGGCGGAAAAGTCCTGGATGTGAGGGACCGGGTAGCGGTCGGGGGTGGTAGCATCGTTGAGGCGGTGGTAGTCCCCGCCCGGCTGCCATCCCCCGCCGGGCTTCGGCACGATGTGCAGCGGCGATGCCCAAGCGCTCTTGGAGCGCCGCACAATACCCAGCCGCTCCAGCGTAGCGAACTCCGCTTTCGCCACCGCGAGCTTCGTCGGCTCGAGGTGGCATGCCCGGGCGTAGACCGGTGGCCCGACGGTGGGGATGTGATGCTCCACCCCGTGCTTGACGGCCACCGCCGAGAAGGTGGGCCGCGTGAGGGCCCGGAAACTGGCGAGGAGGCGGGTAAAGTCATCCGCTGCCGGAAGCGTACAAACCAAACTCGCCGGGACGGAACCGTTTAGCAAGCCGCTCGGTGAGCCGCTCGGTGAGCCGCTCAGTGAGCCGCTCAACGAGCTGCTCAGCAAACAAGCGAGCGAGCTAAAGGTTTCAGCCTGGACGAGCCTTCTGTGCTTCACGTCCACCAACAACCCATTTGCACATAGGAAGTCCGCACCGAGCAATGCCATGGGCACGCTGGCGGTTACGAACGACCATTGAAAGCGCTGCCTTCCGAACCGCAGGGAGAGGCAGCGCTTCCCGAATGTGCATATGGGTGTACCGTTGGCTGCAAGCAACGCAGGGCCCCGGCCCGCGGTTCGCTTGTCGGACGCGTGGGCTGGGATGACGCTTACCTGCACTCCTGTGTCGCAGAGGAAGCGGCGCCCGGACAAGGTGTCCGTAATGAATAAGAGGCTTCCGGAATTGCCAACGCTCAGGGCCGCTACCGAGCGTCGGCTCGGTCGTTTCCCGACTTGCCAAACGAGCACGGCGGGCAACACTTCTTAGCCTTGTGGCCGAACCTGGCTGGGAAACGGCACCAGGCTTGCGGCGGGAGCGGCGGAGGCCGCGGCGTTCGCCGCTGCAGTGGTGGTGGGCGGGGCGTGGCGGCGGCCACGAGGTGTGCATGCGCATCAGCCTCGGGATCCACGAGGTGTGCATGCGCATCAGCCTCGGGATCCGCGACGGCCGCACCGAAGCTCGCCCGCGTGTCACAAGCTGCGAAAAACTTGTCGGCCTCGATGGCCAGAGCACGGGGTTCCCCTATTTTGGAACCGGCCAACGCGAGGCGTACCTGTGCCGGTAGCTGGCGTAGAAAAAGCGCCTGGAATAAAAAATCCCGGGCTTTGTCACCCAGCAACGACAGCATGTAGTCCATCCGTACCGATGGTCGTGTGTCGCCGAGTTCGGGAAGGTCCAGGAGGCGGTCCGCCTGTTCGAACTCCGTGAGGCCGAACGTGGCGATGAGGAGACGTTTGAGCGCCCTGTACTTATGCTCCGCCGGTGGGTGCCGCAGGAAGGACACGACTCGGGCGGCCGTGCCGGGCCCGAGGGCGGCGATCACGTGATAGTAACGCGTCTCGTCCGCCGTTATTCCTCGAAGCTGGAACTGTGCTTCGGCCTGCACGAACCATACCTCGGCCTGTGCTTCCCAAAACTCAGGGAGTTTTACCGTGACCGCGTTGCTGGCCATGGCGCGTTCTGTGGTCAGCGACGGCTGAACCAAAAGGGGTCACCAGTGTAGCGTGGTGCTACGCACGCAACTTGTTTGCCAAATAAGGTAAGCCACAACGCGTAGGGTCAAAAGAGTCTTTATTGTAAAGCTCAAATTGTAGCACTGACTCGCTCGGGGCTGCGAGCCCCGTGTGTGTATATCCCGAGGCCACGCCTACCCCTCGGGCATGGCCGCCACCCTCTTGGTGCGCGGAATGATGTCACCGCGCCAGCGAGCCATCGTGTCCGCCACAATGGCACCTCCCCCATGGCCCATTGAGTCTGCGGTGGATGTGTTTGGTCTGAAGCTGAGTGGTTCAGCGCAGGCATTATGGGCGGAATGACGTTATGCGCTGAGTTTAACCGTTGCGTGGTGTATGGTGGCCATGACGGTATTATTTGCATCGGAATCTTCGATATTCTTTTGAGAGCCGTTGAGCTTGACCTTCCTTTAAGAATAATGTATATTCTACGTCATTGTATGGTTGGAGTATTTGATACCTTATTAAATTCATTTTGCAGGGCTCTTTGATTTCAAAATATTTTGTTCCAACGTTTTGTAAATGTGAAAATCATTAGGCATGCCATTCCAGTTGATGACGCAAGAAAATGTGCCGTATTGTAATAATAAATCAGCGGGGATGGGCTTCCCTTTCTTTCATATTTATATCATTATTTCTCATAAAGAGCAAATTTTTCAACGCATGTATGTATGTACGCAAATTTATTACACATATATGTTTGTATATGTACATATAAATGTCTCCGTGGAAAATGCTATGAATCGTTGTATGACGACCTCTTGAGAACTGAAAGAGAGGGAAATACATCCAAATAAAATAAAATAAAAATTCTGAGGGAACAGTTTGCTTCCTGTCCTGTGCAGGAGCCAGGAAGCGATAGTTCTGTAACTGTAAGTCGGCGGTGACGGCCGAGGGTTCAGTCATGGGCGAAAACCGCGGGGCTGCAGCGCGAGACATGAGCTCCCAGAGGTCTTTTGGTGTGATCCATAAATGTCCGCCTGGTGTCCAACTGTCCTGTCTGTTCAGCGGAGTTTGTCTGCCTTGCATTGTTTGTTGCGCAAACCGTTTTTGGTTTCCTTGAGTCCCATCGTCCTCCACGGTGTTGCAGTTCTGCGCATGTACACTGTACAGTGAATGATGTCGGTTCGGTTTGTTTCCCCCCCCTGAGTAGCGCTGACCTAACGAGGTGGTGCACAGTATGTGGTTGCCTTCAGGTGTCCTGTGTCGGTGCACCGTGACAGGTGGTTCCACCCGGCCATATCGGGTCTCGATGCGGAGCAGCTTCTGCTTACCCGCGGTGTCTGCGGCAGTTTCCTGGTGCGACCGAGCAGCAGCAACCGTGGTGACTTCACACTCTCTGTAAGGTGTGCGCAATGCCTTTTCATCACATGACACCATCTTCTTAGTTTCTGGAGTCACTGCAAGGTTTATGGAGAATGCAACTCGCGCACCGTTGGAGGACATTTGGCCCGTCGTAGCTTTACCATATCCACGCACCTGCACCTGCACCTGCACCTGTCTCCACGCACCTGCTTTCACAATACTGTATGCACTGCTAATTAAATAATAAATAATAAATAATACTGCTGACCCCAATCGGTCAATTTGTAACAAGTCAGGTTCAGTGCTGTTTAAGGAGCCCCATTGCAGCGATTGCCACGGGTGGTTTGCCTTTGCATTCCCAACGGTCGTCAGGTGAGGAAGCTTTAAGCTGCTCAGGGTGTCTGTGGTACCTCGCACACCTTTCCTGAGAGATCCTGTGGGATATTTGATGTCCACCGACTAATGTCAGCGGGCAGGGCACTCGGTGTGCGTCCATCCGAGGGACGGTGCGCCATGTGATGCGATGCCCAACCTGCGACGCACCAATGCCACAGCTTATACTCGTGTCGGGAATCAAACCCAGAACGGACTGCCTCGAGGCAGGTGTGGTACCTCTGCACAATTCTCTCTGACAGGATGACCCACGTTTTTCAAAAGATACTCACGGATCCTGATCGCCCACAGTCAAATTGCAAACGGGACATCTTGCTTTGCGTTGTCTTACGAAGTGTGGTGTACACCGACACGCAGCACCCACCTCGGAGAAAATTTCATGGACATTTGATCTTCTATAAAGGTACAATCACAAATTGGCAAAAAAAAAATCCCTAAAGTGTCGATTTTGCCAGTGACGTCGCACTCAGAACCCACCTTGATACAAATGGTGACTTACAGTGAGAAACGGTGTATTTCGACCTCGGAGTCCGATACCCACAAGATCTAGCCATCTCTGTTGTTTCATAACAGTGTTCTGTAAAATGTTCCGAGCACAAAAGTGAATATTTTGTAGGCCCGATCCACACTGGAGTATTTCAGACTAACCTCGTCCAATTTATGGCAACATTAGGATCTATCGGCAAGATCTAATGACAGACGCACTTTTTATTGTAAGGCAGTTGCAGGAGAAGTACATGTAGAAGAGGAAGAAGTTGTTTCTTGGGTTTGTTGATCTGGAGAAAGCATTCGATAGGGTTCCACGCAAAGTAGTGACATGGGCATTGAGGAAGTTAGGAGTGGAGGAATGGTTGATCAGAGTAGTGATGGCAATGTACGAGAGAGCGCGCACAGCTGTAAGGACGAAGGACGGGAACAGTGGTGAGTTTGAGGTGAAGGTGGGAGTGCATCAGGGGTCGGTACTAAGCCAGCTACTATTTGTAGCTGTGATGGAGGTGCTGGCTCAGAACGTAAAGGAGGGTTTACCGTGGGAGTTGTTGTATGCAGATGATCTGGTGTTGATTGCGGAAAGTATGGATGGACTGAAGGAGAAGATGAACAAGTGGAAGGAATGTAGGGAGACAAAAGGTCTGAAGGTGAATATCTGAAAAACGAAGGTGATGGCAAGTGGTAAAGCATGTGGTGAGGTGGAAAGAACTGGGAAGTGGCCGTGTGCTGTCTGCAGGAAGGGTGTCGGAGTGAATTCCATTCAATGTACAATGTGCGCTGAGTGGGTTCATCAAAAATGTAGTGGTCTGAGAAGGTCATTAACCAGTGTGGCAGCTACATTCAAATGTAAGGTGTGCACAGAGGGAGCTGCAGATGGAGGAAATGTTCAGTTTGATCTTGGAGACGGCATGAAGCTGGAAGGTGTGAAAACATTTTGCTACCTAGGAGACATGCTGAATGGAGAAGGTGGATCAGATCCGGCAAAGGTTGCTGGAGTGAGATGTGCATGGAAGAAGTTTCGGGAACTGAGTGGCGTGCTGATGAGGAGGGGAGTCGTTGAAGCTGAAGGGAAAGGTGTATGCTGCATGTGTGAGAAGTGTTATGATTTATGGGAGCGAGACATGGGTAATGAACGTAGAGCAGCAACGAAGGCTGGAAAGGGTGGAAATGCGAATGGTTCGGTGAATGTGCGGAGTATCGTTGAGAGAGAAAGGAAGACAAATGATGAATTGCGAAAGATAATGGGAATAGAGCCTGTGATGGATGCTGTGAAGAGAAACTGGTTGAGATGGTTTGGTCATGTGTTGAGGAAGGATGAAAGTGACTGGTTGAGAAGAGTGATGGAAACGAATGTAGAAGGAAGTAGAGGACGGGGAAGACCAAGAAAGACTTGGCTAAAGATGGTGGAAGAAGAAATGCGGGCAAGGGGGTTAACAAGGGGAGATGCAGAAAATAGGGCAAATGGAGAAGATTGTCATGGGGCCCGCAAGGCTAACCCCCGCTCTAGCAGGGAAAACGGCCTTAAAATGCCTGTTGTTGTTGTTGTTGTTGTTGTATTAGGATCTATCGGCCATTGGTGTAGCATGAAACCGTCTCGGTTTGTATTACTACAACTACCAAGGACGCATCGATGAGGCTCTGGAAAATCGAAAGTTATTCACCGTTTGAGTTAAATCGTGCCGGGATGTAACCCGTGCATAGTACGAATATGTCGGTCGACTTCTGAGTGTGACATCATGGCTGAGGGTGAAGAAGAAGAGATCGTCTTTTAATCGCAAAACGACCTACTTTATAAATCGCAAATCGGAAAAAGGCACATCATATCTATTTTGTGGGGTATCGAGGGATAGAGTAGCATCGAGGTGGCCTCAGCCTTTGGGATCCCCTTTGCCATTATCTGGAATCTCTTGGGATGAGGCCAAAGCACAAGGCCCGTTGCTCTCGCAATGCAGACATGTCGGTGGCCTTATCTATTCTTTTTGTTGACCACCTCTCCTCCAGCACAACTTTCTCCTGGTTAAAATCTCTAAATTAAAGGCTTACCGCACACCTCAACTCTTTTGTTCACGTTTTCTCTCCATGTGCAAACCACCTTCCTGAGGTTTAAAACGAATCACACTCTTCCTTATAAAGCTTCAAGCAGGTGGTGTATTACCATCTTGTGTCACTTCCCTCCACCTACACACATTTTTAACCCGCATTAACCCTAATTTGCAGGTTGTCTCTCCTCTGTCGTTTTTCTTTTTGTTCATTCGCTTGCTTATTGTGTCCAAGAGTTGCCCCCCTGCAATTGCATGCCTTGCACCATCTTGCTTTTCCCTGTGCCTAGATCTTGTGGAGAAGAAAATAATAATGATATTGGCCTCGTGCGTAAGGAATAGTGGAATTTTTTCAGGCAAGGTCATTAAGAATGTTCTGTGATGACTTTGTACATGTCCTAAACTTCGAAAGCATTTTTCACACCGAAGGCATATGAAAGCTTACATTAGGGATGGCAACATGGGTAGAGGTATGCGCACTCGCCTCTGAGTCGTCCAGCCTGGGTTCCAATCTCGACCCAGCAATACAAAACCGTCATCCTGGGGTCTTGCAGGCAGGACGATTCGTCAATGTGCCGTCCCTCGGATTGACGTTAAACTGGGCGTCCCGTCTGCTGGCATTAGTTGGTGGACGTTAACGATCCCACGGTGTCCTTTGCAAAGAGTTGGTGAGCTATCGCCAGCACCGTGGCTAAATTACGAATCCCTATGCTCGCCTACAGAGGGCACTATCGGCGGCACAGCCACGCCCGAAGGCATTTATTCTCCCAACAGCCTTGTGCTGCAAACGAAAGAAGAAGAAGAAGAAAGGTTGCATTGTGATGGCAAAAGTGCGTATCCAAAGCTGGAAATGGCTTGAAGTGTAATGTATCATCTTTGTCTTGTACTTCACAAGTTCTCAGGTAAGCTTCATAATGAGTACTGGCAGAGACCAGTGGAAATTATGCATAATGTAGTATGTGACTTCAGGTCCTCAACACCCTTGCCCCCCCCCAATCCAATCCGAAGTCCTCAAGCCATCAAACCCCTCCCATCTTGGCTGATTCCCACTGATAGGCCAGATATGGATCCGGACCATTCTTCCTTGTCACACACCAAAATCTTGTCCGCTGTTCTTGTCACAAAGCCAACTCATCCACCAAGTTTCATTCGAATCTGTCCATAACTTTTTGCGATATTGTGCTATACTGTATATCGTTTTTGGCCCAATCATTCAATGGTGAGGTTGTTGTTCTCATCCTCATGCTTATTCACCTTGCACCTCCAACCTCTTCTCCACCAGCTGTCTCAGCGCGAACATCCCATCTGTTGTTCCCCCTACCCTTTCTAAACCCCTGCTGCTCTTCTCCGATCTCCTTCTCCACACTCTTCCTTATCCTCCCCTCCAGCACCTTCATGACATGACTAAGGAGTGTAATACCCCTGTACCTCCCCGGATCTTGAACATTCCCCTCCCCTTCCATTAAAAAAATTTCCTTTTTAAGGCCATTTTCCCTGCTAGAACGGGGGTTAGCCTTGCGGGCCCCATGACGATAGTCACATGACAATAGTCATGGTTCTCTTTTTGAGGAAATGTTTTTATGGCCGGATGCCCTTCCTGACACCAACCCATTAGTCGCCTCTTACGACACGCAGGGATACGGTGTACCTATTCTAAACCAGGGCATCCCCTTCCATATCGGCACAATTAACCCTGTCCTTCAATCCTTTGGAATTGAACCATCTCTCGTACATACATTCAACAATGCCTTCATCCACCTGACTCAGACTTCTCCCACTGCAATGATCATCTCTGTACACACCTCATCAATGCCTGGTACCGTTCGCTTTTTCATCATCGTCATAGCCGTCTGCGCTTCCTCTTCCATGATTTCCACCAACTCCACTTTCCCCTCCACATAACTCGGTAGCTCGGTAATTCAGGGGAAGAATCACTTGAAATATTATAGTATCCGGATCTTCACCAAAATCGAATCGATTCGTCCTTGTCACACACTCAACCTGTCCACCAAGTTTCGTCCGAATTGAGATACCCTGCTCAAAGATAGACTTTTCCTTCTGAAAATGTCTTGGATTCTCAAAAATTTGTTGCACCTTCAGGTTATCCTCTATTTTTTCCATTTTTACTGCAGATGACATCACCATTTCCCAGCCCAACATAGAGTGTTTCCCAATGACACATCTGATTTATGTGTGAATCTCAATGAAACATCTGATATTTGTGGTTGCAGGCAGAATGATGAGGTACGGCACATCAAGATCCAAAATACGGGTGACTACTATGACCTGTATGGTGGTGAGAAGTTCGCCACCTTGGCAGAACTAGTGCAGTATTACACCGACAACCAGGGACAACTTCGCGAACGTAACAGGCAAATCATCGAGTTGAAGTTCCCTCTTAACTGCGCGGATCCAGCCTCTGAGAGGTGAGCTGGGCCCCAGCATACGTAGCTCATAATTTGTAGAGCTGCCAAGTCCTGTTATTTTTTTGCTTGGGTGAGAAGGGCAGACTTTATGAGGCAATTGGTCAGAGTCAAATCCTAGGTTCATGTTTTTTTATGCCTCGGCCGATGAAATCAACGGAGACATTATATTTTCAGGTTGTCTGTCCGTCCGTCTGTGATAGGTTTTTGTTACAGCGATAACTTAAGAATGGCAGAATGGAACGAGGTCAAAATCCCCATTACCCATAAAAGTATTTATAATGACGCAAAGATGAACAGATTACAATATGGGGCAAGAGGTCAAAGGTCAGAGGTCTCATTAGGTAAAACCTAGCAACAGTACCCGCCCTACGGGCAGGGCTTCAATTGGGAGGCCCAAATGAAAAGGCAAAATATCAGAAATTGAAGGCTTTTTTATTTTAAACGATTTATCTAAACATCTGTTAAATCATATCACACGCAAATCATCAAAATCTAAACAGTATTTGTAGAATTTCAATAAAAGCCACATCACTGTTCATATCGGTAAATATTATTCCATCGTGTTTGGAAAAATTGGAAAATTTGAAAAATTGGAAAACTGAAAAATTGGGAAAATAAATAGCCTATTTTACTCCAGGGGGTCCCAGGATTACCCACCCAAATTTTCGTTGCAATCGGTTCAGCCGTTTTTGCGGTACCTGGGAACAGACGGACAGACGGACAGACATTTGGTATTCGTAAGATCAGAAATATCAGTGGAGAAAGTAAAATAAAAACGCAAATTGAGGCAATGGACAGGGTTATTACCCCGTGAGCACCAAGCGAAAAGCAGAGTTCAGCAATTGGTTAAATTTGTCTGTCTGTCGGTCTGTCTACAGACGTCAGTTTATGAATGCGGAACGACTTAATTTCAATTGAATGTTATATTTTGAGCACAAACATGAATTGAAATATGATTCAGAACACAAACCTGCAGCTAAGCAGTGCTTTGGCTCTGAATTTGGCAAATTGTACGGAATCTTGTCATGATCACGAAGAGAGAGGAATAAGGTTTTTTTGATGACATCACGAAGATGAACAGAGCGGCACAACGGTTTGTTCATTTTAAGAAGAGAAGGATTGGGAAGCCCACCCGGTTCCGAGGAGAGGCCATCCGGGGCTCTGGGTTCCACACTGCCACATCCTGCTGATACTTGCTCCCGCATTACGTTATTTTCCCGGGTGCCGCACAAACGGCTGCACCGATCGAGATTTAATGGATGTTTATATAAATCGTATAATCCCTGGTGTTGGGCTAGCGGCTAGGGTGCCAGCTTAGGATCCAAGGATCCTGGGTTCGAATTCCGGTTGATAGCTGAATTAACGCCAGGGGGGTTGACTCAGCCTGTCATCCTTCCGAGGTCGGCAAATTGAGTACCAGTACACTGGTAATTCCCTGTTTATCGTAAAAAGGCGACAAACAGGGTTGGCGGCAGGAAGGGCATCCGGCCGTAAAACATTGCTTCAAAAAGGGGACCAAAAAACAACAACAACCACGGTCCCCGAAAAGGCCAACCCCAGCTTTGTGGGGAAAAATGGCCTCTAAACGGTGGTTTTATATAAATCGTTTAAAAGAAAAAGACCCTTCAATTTATTATATATTGAGCCTTTTCATTTGGGCCCCCCAATTGAAGCCCTGCCCGTAGGGCAGGTACCGTTGCTAGTCATCACAATGGAAACATCGTCACAATGAACGTTATGCGAACGCGAATGCTATGCGGGAGTCCAAACCTGAGAATGCTGGAGACCAAAGCTGAAATTGGAAAAACTAAATAGCCTATTTTATTCCTGGAGATCCCAGGATTACCCACCCAAAATATCGTTGCGATCGGTTCAGCTGATTTTGCGGTACCTTCGAACAGACAGACAGACGGACAGACAGACGGACATTTGGTGAATTATAGTAAGATTCTGTTACTGAGCTAACTTGTGAACCAGTGATGGGATTTTGACCAAACTTTGTACAAGTATGTATTATGATGCAAAGCTGAACTGATTCGATTTCGACATCAAAGGTCAGAGGTGATGTCAGGTAAAAATGTGATGCTTGAGAACAGCTGAAGGGATTTAAATCAAACTTGGAACAAGTATTTTTAATGATGTAATAATGTGGGTGGAGGCATTTCGGTCGACTTCGCGATGTCGAAGAGTGCCGTTCCTAGTTTTTTATTTTATATCTTGCCTTTTGAAAGACATCGGTGAGTGAAGACAAAACACACCTGTAGAAAGAATGCTCATGCCAAAGTAAAGCTTTTTGCACTACGGTATTGTTGTAAAATGAAAAAACAGGCTGAGAGTGGGAACGTCCACGAGAAGATGCAAGCATGTGACAAGGTGGGTCAATGAAATATAAACTGTTTGGAGACTTTCCAATATTCTGCCAGTTAGTGGATTCCATCTTTCCCCAACGATTGAGTATACATTAAAAAAAAAAATTTTTTTCCCCCTTGAAACCACTGACATAACCTCAATAATGTTTTGGGCTCCAGATAATTGTTCTTCCTCACAGTGGAGTCAAGAGGACTTTGCAGCAACGACCGACAGGGGCATTACGTGCAGTACAGTAAACCCTCGTCCAACGTGGGTTTTCACAACACAGATTTGTTTATAAACGTGGGAATAAATGAGACACTTATTTCTCGAACATGCGTAAAAAATGATTATACGTGGTTTTGAATGTGTCGCTGTGACACGTCATGCGCAGAGGTGTCGTCTCCCTCCATCTTCTATCACCCACGCTGTTTTCAGTCTGCATAGTGCTGCGGTCAGTTTGAGTACCAGTTCACTGGTAATTCCCTGCTTGTCGTTAAAGGCGGCAAAAAGGGTTGGCGTCAGGAAGGGCATCCGGCCGTAAAACATTGCTTCAAAAAGGGGACCGAAAAAAAACAACAACAACCACAGTTCCCGAAAAAGGCCAACCCCCGCTTGCGGGGAAAAATGGCCTCTAAAGGTGGTTTATAGTGCTGCGGTCAAGTGAGCTTGCGCTTGCGGTCAAGTGAGATTTATTTAACTCTATGGTATACTGTGTTCTTAATAAAACATAGGGGCAATACTCCTGGCGCTCACCTGGTAGAATAAACAGTCTACTGCACTGACTAAAGGTGTTTTAAACCTATTTAAAAGGTTGCTAGAAGACAAGGCAGCATGTAGAACCATACTAATTAATCATAAGATTTTAAACAAACAAACAAAAAAGTACCTATTTTTGGGGGCAACCCCCCCCCCCCCTCCCCACACCTATTTTTAATGCCCTGAACAAACCTTGGTACATCATGGGTGTTGAATGGGTGTTGAAGGTTGTGGTCAAGTTTCATCGAAATTGTGTGTGTAATTTCTGAGAGAAAAGCAAATACCTATTTTGGGGTTCACCCCTCACCCCCCCCCCCCCCCCCCTCTCATAGGCCACCTTAGACCCCAATTTTTTTTTTTAAATGCTGTGAACAAGCTTTGGTATATCATGGGTGTTGAAAGTTGTGGTCAGGTTTCATTGGAATTGCTTGTGTAGTTTCTGAGAAGAAAGCAACTACCTGTTTTGGGGGGTCAAACCTGGACCCACTTTGACCCCCCGGTAGACCCTCTTAGACCC